>NC_069502.1:580663844-580936344 GCF_027579735.1 Bombina bombina
AAATAAAAAATATTTGTCATTTACTGATAAGTATACATTAGTAATGCTATCTGTATTAATTTTGCAATTGTGTGCACAGATTAATGGCCACTGTGGGTTATTGTTCAAAATGTGGGTGTTAAGCTTTATCAAGTGCCATTGGATGTTTAATTCAATGTGTCTATTTTGTTGTTGATATTTAATCAATAACTTGTGGTCAGGTGAATCGTAATCACCAAAGTTGTTGCTGTCCATGCATCATATGGGCAATATCCAATCCAAAGAAAATGGTGTTATTGTTATGACTGTGATCAATCTGATGTCAAAAAGGCATATGAGGAACTGGAAAACAGTCAATAAACACAATCAACAAGACTGGAATCAATCACAATGTGTCTAGGCTTGACTTGTGTTAACTCCTTTAAAGTTTGTCTTGTCATTGGCTCACCAGATGTGCTCAGCTAGCTCCCAGAAGAGCACTGCTGCTCATTAAACATAGGATACCAAGAGAATGAGGCAAATGTGATAGTAGAAGTAATTTGGAAAGCTATTCAAAATTGTGTGCTCTGTCTGAATCGGGAAATAAAGTTTTTAGGTTTCTTGTTCCTTTTAATGCTTAAACAATGTAGGGCATTAGAAATACACTTAAATATGACCTAACTTTCTAAATGGTACTGCTAAAAATAGCTAAAATTCAATAATACCATTATACTTTTATTCTTGTGAGCACAAACTAATTAAAATGAATAATTATTTATTTGTTTTCTAAATTATATAACAAAATAATATTGCTGACTAAAAAACACATTTGGTGACTCAAGGGCTGGCTAAAATTATTACACTGTAGTATGGGCTGCTAAAAATAAAGAGTGAGCAAAATGTTAATTTAATAAAAAGAAGATTCAAAACCAAAGCTATGAATTTTGTGTGTGCTGAAAACCTGATACATTTATTAAGTGTGATAGTGATCACACAGATTAGTTGTGACTTAGCACACATGGAATAAGATATACATTAGTCAGTGTGTGCTTACTGATGGCTGGCATAGAACTCCTACTTGCCCCTCATGTGAGCCTGTGGGGCCTATTTATCACGGTCTAGCGGACCTGTTCCGACACTGCGGATCAGGTCTGCCAGACCTCGCTGAATACGGCGAGCAATACGCTCGCCGTATTCAGCATTGCACCAGCAGCTCACAAGAGCTGCTGGTGCAACGCCGCCCCCTGCAGACTCACGGCCAATGGGCCCGCCAGCAGGGGGATGTCAATCAACCCAATCGTACTCGATCGGGTTGTATTGTGACGATGTGTGTCTGCCTGCTCAGAGCAGGCGGACAGGTTATGGAGCAGCGGTCTTTGTGACCGCTGCTTCATAACTGCTGATTCTGGCGAGTCTGAAGACTCGCCAGAAAGAGGGGCCATCAAGCTCCATTCGGAGCTTGTTAAATAGAGCCCTGTATGTCTAAGAGTCCGATAAATAGACGATCAGCGTTAATTTTTTTTACTTTGAATCTTTTGGAATAAGTATTTGCGGAAATTAGTTTTCCGGAATATTCACCTGTAGTACTATTCAGTATTTGTTTTATTTTAAACTAAACAAGTACTGAATGTTCGTGGAACATTTACAGTCTTTTTCGTCAAACAAATGTAAACGTTCCTTTGCTACAGGTGAGAAGTTCACCTGTAGCATTATACTTACCTCTAGCGCACTGGAGAGCTGTGCTAATCCCGTTACTTCTTTTTAAAACCCCATGCCGAGATAATAGGAGGCTTAGCACAGCCAATCCCAGGGGCTTTAAGAAGAACGGTCCTGATAAGCACGACTCTCCAACATGCTAGAGATATTTTAACCCGGTAAGATAATTTAAAGAAAACACATGAATACTAATGAATTCCATCAATGTTTCTTTAAATTCATTTGGTGCATTCATTCGTGAAAATAAGACGAATATCCGTTTTTTTTAATGCACATATCTACTGATAAAGATTGCGTATGCTAAGAGGCTGATGACATGTAGGGCTCCATTTATTAAGCAGCGAATGCTGCTTCGGAGCCCCATCGTTTCAGGTCCGCCTGAAACAAAAGTTATGAAACAGCGTTCGTAGGGTGGCGGACTGAAATCTTCCTGATACGATCGGGATGATTGACGCCCCTTGCTAGATTAGCCGCAAGTGAGCAGGGGTGCGGTATTGCACAAGCATTTCACCAGATTACGCTGTCGGCATTTAGCAAGGTTGAGCGGACATGATTTGCTACAGTGAATCATGTCCGCTCGACCTTTGTTAAATCTACCCCGTAGACTTTTGCTTCTTAAAAAAAACCTCTGGCCTCATCAACAACCTCAGTAAACACCTGTACTGTCTGATAAAATGCCCATTAAGTGAAAACAAGCACAACCACTATACAAATTAAACTTTTGCTACAATAATTCTCTCCTTCTTAAAGGGACAGTAAACATAGATATTACTGTTACATAATTTCGCACTATGTGCACTGGAATACATGAATATGAATGAGTCTTATACTTATTATGTACTTAACCCACAAAAATAGTTTCAATAGAGCAATATATAGCATATTATACTTAATAATTTAAAAATGTTTCCACATCTATCTGCAGTGCTAAATTGCTGTGACTGTAATCCAGATTCTGTGATAATGTCAAGGTGAGCTGATATCATGAGTGACAATCAGTAAGCTGGCATGTATGTGCTTCAGTATTTATTTTTACAGGCTATGACCCTGATACCCTGTGTCTACCCTCATGCAGGTACCATCATCAAGTAACTTTAATGAACGTAGCTAAGTCACTGGACCTGTTTAATTTTAAAAGTATTGCGCACCTCATATGCCCCACTTACAATATTTAGTATTTATTTCCTAAGATATGGAGAGTCCACAATGTCATTCAATTACTAGTGGGAATAGCACTCCTGGCCTGCTTGAGGAGGCAAAGAGCACCACAGCAAAGCTGTTAAATGTCACTCCGCTACCCATAATCTCCAGTCATTTGACCGAAGGTAAATGGATAAAGGAATAACACAAAGGTGTCGAGGTGCCTGATGTTTAGTAAACAAAATACTGTCAAAACCTAAGGGTGGGGTCGTGGACTCTCTATATCCAGAAATAAATACATTTATCAGGTAAGCATAAATTTTGGAGAGTCCACAACGTCATTCAATTACTAGTGGGAACCAATACCCAAGCTAGAGGACACGAAATGAACAGGAAAGGAGATTAGGACAGGCAGACCTAAACAGAAGGCACAACCGCTTGAAGAACCTTTCTCCCAAAAAGAAGTCTCAGCCAAAGCAAAAGTATCAAATTTATAAAATTTAGAAAAATTATGCAGAGAGGTCCAAGTTGCAGCTTTGCAAATCTGTTCCACAGAAGCTTAATTTTTGAAAGCCTAGGAAGAGGAGACAGCCCAAGTGTAGAGAGCTGTAATTCTCTCAGGAGGCTGCTGACCAGCAGTCTCATAAGCTAAAACCAATCATACTTCTCAACCAGAAGGAAAGAGAAGTAGCAGTAGCCTTTTGACCCTTACGCTTTCCTGAGAAACAAACAAAAAGGGCAGAAGACTGGCAAACATCCTTAGTTGCCTGTAAACAGAATTTTAAAGCACGCACAACATCAAAATTGTGCAACAGACGTTCCTTATGAGAAGAAGAATTGAGACAGAAAGAAGGAACAACAATTTCCTGATTAATATTTCTGACTGAAACCACCTTAGGGAGAAAACGCAATTTAGTACGAAGAACCACCTTATCCGCATGAAGGCAAATCACACTGAAAAGCCGAGAGTTCTGAAACTCTCCGAGCAGAAGAAATAGCAACAAGAAACAAAACCTTCCAAGATAACAACTTAATATCTATGGAATGCATTGGCTCAAACAGAGCCTGCTGCAAAACTTTAAGAACAAGGTTAAGACTCCAAGGAGGAGTAACAAGTTTAAATACAGGCCTAATTCTGACCAAGGCCTGACAAAATTATCAAACATCTGGCACATCTGCCAGATGCTTATGTAACAGAATAGATAAAGCAGAAATCTGACCTTTCAGAGAACTGACTGACAACCCTTTCTCCAGACCTTCCTGGAAAATAAAAGACAAAATTCTAGGAATCCTGACCCTACTCCAAGAGTAGCCCTTTGATTAACACCAATAAAGGTATTTACGCCATACCTTATGGTAAATGTTACGAGTAACAGGCTTAGAAGCCTGTAGCATGGTCCCAATGACCGACTCAGAAAACCCACGCTTAGCCAGAACTAAGAGTTCAATTTCCAAGCAGTCAGCTTCAGAGAAATGAGATGTGGATGAAGGAACAGACCCTGAGTTAGATGGTCCTTCCTCAGAGGTAACCTCCAAGGTGGAACCTCCATAGATGTTGCATATCTAGACTTTAGCAAAGCATTTGACACCGTCCCACACAACAAACTTATTCACAAAATGTATTGCCTTGGAATAGATGCTAAAATGGTTAAGTGGGTAGAATTCTGGCTTAAAGATAGACGACAGAGGGTTTCAATTAATGGAGTACATTCAAATGAGGCATCAGTTACTAGGGGTGTTCCGCAAGGGTCAGTTCTTGGGCCTGTTTTGTTTAACATGGTCATAAGTGATGTTGGAAGTTGGCTTGTTTGCTGATGATACAAAAATTTGTAACAGGGTAGAGGACTGGTCAAATAAATGGGATCTGAAATTTAATATTACCAAGAGCAAAATTATGCATATAGGATCCATAAATCCAAAGGCCAATTATAGTCTTAATGGTACATTACTGACTGTAACTAAAGAAGAAAGGGACTTGGGAATTATTATTTCAGATTATTTAAAATTTGGTACACAATGCAGCAGTGCAGTCAGTAAGGCCAGTCAAATACTTGGTTGCATTGGAAGTGGTATTAGTAGCAGAAATTGCAAGGTTCTTATGCCACTTTACAGATCATTAGTTAGACCAAATCTGGAATACTGTGTACAGTACTGGAGACCATATCTTCAGAAAGATATTAATAAACTAGAAGCTGTCCAAAGGAGGGCTACTAAAATGGTACATGGTCTAAAATATAAAAAATACAAAGAAAGACTCTATTATCTAAATATATATAGTTTAGAGGATAGAAGGGAAAGAGGTGACACGATAGAAACCTTCAAATATATGAAGGGACTTAATAAAATAGAAGCTGAAAGCATTTTTCACAAAAAAATAAATGCCAAAACAAGGGGTCACAATCTAAAGTTAGAGGGTAGCAGATTCAGGAGAAATTTGAGGAAACATTTAAAGAAAGCGTGGTGGATTCATGGAATAAACTTCCATTTGAGGTGGTAAACACAGAGACTGTAAAGGAATTCAAAAATGCCTGGGACATGCATAAGGCTATCCTAAGGAAAAAGTAACATGTAATATGGGTAGACTTGATGGACTTTTTTGGTTCTTATCTACAGTCAAATTCTATGTTTCTATGTCTGCATACCAGATCCTGCGTGGCCATGCAGGAGCCATTAAATTTACAGACGCTCTCTCCAGTTTGATACGAGCAATGACTCGTGGAAGGAGCGCAAATAGAGGAAACAGGTATGCTAGCCTGAAAACCCGAGGAACCACCAGAGCATCTACCAGAGGAGCCGACGGATATCTTGAAAGTTCCCACTTTCAGAATAATGCTCAATATCTTCATATTCCTTTTTGCTACCTCTTGTCTCAACAACAAACTACATTACTCAGTTACTCCTTCTCCCTCTCCACCTGCACTGTTCATTAGCCCATCTCTCTTATACTCACCTTACTTTTGTACTCATGAACTCTACTTATTCCTAAATACTCTCTCTCCTCCCTTCACTTCAGTTAAACAACAGTCTCATTACTGCAAATCTGCTTCTCATCTCATGTCACTCTCCCTCTTGCTCATACTAGCTGCTGGCGACATCTCCCCTAATCCTGGTCCCTCACAACCTCCTAACCTTTCACATCCTTGTGTGCCTTTCAATAGACTTCATAAACTAAACTCTGGTAACCTTAATCTCATTCCTCTTACATCTAAAAACCCCTCCCCCTTCACTTGTGCACTCTGGAACTCTCGCTCTGTCTGCAACAAGTTAACTTCTATCCATGATCTCTTTATCTCCCACTCTCTTAACCTTCTGGCTCTTACAGAAACCTGGCTCTCTACTTCAGACACAGTATCCACTGCTGCACTGTCACATGGGGGTCTCCATTTCAGCCACACTCCTAGGTCTGGCAATAGACAAGGAGGTGGTGTCTGTATTTTACTTTCCTCTCGTTGCACCTTCCAACAAATACAGCCCTTCTCTTCACTCACATTTTCTTCATTTGAAGCACACATGATTCGGTTATTCTCTCCCCTCTCTATACGTGTTGCAGTCATATACCACCCCCCTGGCTCCCCAACTCAATTTTTAGATCACTTTGCTGTCTGGCTTCCTTATTTCCTTTCCTCAGACACCCCTGCCCTCATTCTTGGCGACTTCAACATCCCCCTTAACAATCCCACTGCCTCATCTGCTAAACAACTTCTGCAACTCAGTTCTTCTTTCGGTCTGTCACAATGGACTGATTCTCCCACTCACAAAGACGGTCACTCCCTTGACCTGATCTTTAGCTATCGATGCACTCTCTCAAACTTCTCAAACTCCCCTTTTCCTCTTTCTGACCACCATCTCCTTACCTGCAACATATCATCCCTTCCTACAACTCTCCCACCTTCTACTCCTCACACCAAACTTCACAGAAGCATTAGGTCTTTAGATCAGCAACAACTTGCTAATTCCCTTCAACCGCTCCTCTCATCCTTCTCCTCCTTTTCCTGCCCTGAACAATCTATCTGCCACTATAATTCCACCCTTATATCCGTCCTTGACAATCTCGCCCCTCTTACCACTGCTAGGAAATCACACACTCATCCCCAGCCCTGGCATACTCCTCTGACACGGTACCTACGCAGATGTTCCCGTACTGCTGAACGGCATTGGAGAAAATCACGGAGTTCAGCTGATTTTCTTCATTACAAATTCATCTTGAACTCCTACTACTCTGCCCTTAATCTCCACAAGCAACATTACTTCTCTACTCTTATCTCTAATCTTTCTTCAAACCCAAAACGTCTGTTCTCCACTTTCAATACTCTCCTCCGCCCTCCCCCATTTCCAAATACAACTTCTCTGTCAGCTCAAGACTTTGCCAGTCACTTCATTAACAAAATTGATTCCATCAGACATGAAATCAGCTCTCAACACAATTCCATTCTCTCCCCCCCTCAAATACTCTCACTCAACCACAACCCTCATAACCTGAAACTTAGTTCATTCTCCCCTGTTACTGAGGAAGAAGTTTCAGCACTTATACTGTGCTCTCACCTAACTACCTGTCCCCTTGACCCTATCCCCTCACAGCTGCTCCCCTCTCTCTCTGCTACCCTTACCCCTATACTAACACACATTTTCAACCTCTCCCTCAGCACTGGTACATTTCCCTCATCATTGAAACATGCACTGGTCACACCTATCCTCAAAAAACCTTCCCTTGATCCTACCTCCCCATCCAACTACCGCCCAATTTCCCTCCTCCCTCTTGCTTCAAAGCTTCTCGAAAAACTAGTATATGCACGCCTATCCCATTTCCTTACGTTAAACTCCCTTCTTGACCCTCTGCAATCTGGATTTCGTCCCTATCACTCCACAGAGACAGCTATTGTTAAGGTCACCAACGACCTACTTACAGCTAAATCAAAAGGCCACTTCTCTCTGCTTATCCTCCTTGATCTGTCCGCAGCCTTTGACACTGTCGACCACCCTCTTTTGCTCCAAACTCTCCAATCCTTCGGCATCTGTGACACAGCCCTTTCATGGCTCTCTTCCTACCTGTCAAACCGTACTTTCAGTGTAGCCTTCTCTGGGGCCTCCTCTGCCCCATCACCCCTTTCTGTTGGAGTACCGCAAGGCTCTGTCCTCGGTCCCCTTCTCTTCTCAATCTATACGTCATCACTAGGTTCCCTTATTAAGTCCCACGGTTTCCAATATCATTTGTATGCTGATGACACCCAAATCTACTTCTCTGCACTAGAACTATCTCCTTCCTTGCTAACCCGTGTCACTAACTGTCTTTCTCACATCTCTTCCTGGATGTCCTCTCACTACCTCAAGCTAAATCTCTCCAAAACTGAGCTCCTCATTTTCCCCCCTTCTTCCAAAATCTTCACCCCCAATATCTCTATAACTGTCGACAACTCCATCATTACCCCTACCCCGCATGCCCGATGTCTCGGGGTCACACTTGACTCAGATCTTTCCTTCACTCCTCACATTCAGTCCTTGGCTACAGCCTGCCGCTTCCACCTTAAAAACATCTCTAAAATTAGACACTTCCTTACACAAGACACAACTAAGATTTTAATCCACTCTCTCATTCTTTCCCGCCTTGATTACTGCAACTCTGTCCTCTCTGGTCTCCCCACCTGCCACCTAGCTCCTTTACAATCCATAATAAATGCCTCTGCCAGACTCATCTTCCTTACACGTCGCTCTTCATCTGCTGCACCTCTCTGCCACTCCCTTCACTGGCTTCCTCTTGCCTCTAGGATCAAACACAAAACTCTCACTCTTACATACAAAGCCCTCAACTGCACTGCTCCCCCCTACATCTCAGACCTTGTCTCCAGATACTCTCCCTCCCGTCCCCTTCGCTCTGCTCATGACCTCCTACTCTCCTCCTCTCTTGTCACCTCATCACACTCCCGTTTACAGGACTTCTCCAGACTGGCTCCCATCTTATGGAACTCTCTGCCTCGCTCCACAAGACTCTCCTCTAGTTTTAAAAGCTTCAAGTGCTCCCTAAAGACTCTACTGTTCAGGGACGCATACAACCTACGCTAACCTTTCCTAATACCAGTTCCTCTCCTCCCCTGCAATCCCCTGAACCCTCTTAGCATGTAAGCCTAAAAGTCCAGCTGTTTGTAGTTCACCTTCTTAAGAGCTGACTACAACAGTGCAACTCTTGGCAGGGCCCTCTACCCTATAACTGTTTTGTTGTACTCCCCCTTTTTTTATAGCACTGCGGAATCTGTTGGCGCTCTACAAATAACCAATAATAATAATAATAATAATAATACAAAAGATAAGCGCCACAAATGCTTCTTTAATTGTGCACATACTACACAATAATGTCAACATAACATTGACATTTACAGTCAATTTATTTTCAGAAGTTACCCTGATCTAATCTTCCTTCTCCTGTATTACTAAGGACTGGGAAATAAATCGATGACTCATGGAAAATTCAAGAAAATGCCCCAATGTAACCACAGCTTGGGAATGGATTGGATCACATTTTCATATAGCGCATTGATACACTAAATAAATAATTGCTAGAACTATGTATTCAGAGCAAAGAATATCCTGAGAATAATATAGACATAATTTTAGCTAAATGATATTAGTTGTTTAAATATTGAGGGGGGGGGGGGGGTCTTAACACGTTAAGGGGACACTAAATCCAATTTTTTTTCTTTCATGATTGAGATAGAGCATGCAATTTTAGGCAGCTTTCTAGTTTGCTCCTATTGTCAATTTCCTTTGTTCTCTTGCTGTCTTTGTTTGAAAAGCGGGAATGTAGAGTTGGGGAGCCAGACCATTTTGGGTTCAGCACCCTGGATGGCGCTTGCTTATTGGTAGCTACATTTAGAAAACAAATAAGCAAGCATTACCCAGGTTCTTAACCGGGGGTGGGCTGGCTCCTGGGCTTTGCATTTCTGCTTTTTGGATAGAGATGGCAAGAGAGCGAAGAAAAATTGATAGTGGGAGTAGGTTGGAGGGTTGCTTGGGGTTGCATGCTCTATCTTGGTCATGAAATGAGGAAATTGGGTTTAGTGTCTCTTTGATGCCCATAAAGTGGATGCCACCATATTGTAACTTAGGTTTCTTTTACTGCTAAAGCCTATTAGGGACAGTTATAAATGGCTTACTAGCGCTGCGGAATCTGTTGGCGCTCTACAAATAACCGATAATAATAATAATAATCTTGACCTTGAACCGTACCTTGGAAGCTTGGCGTTCTGCCGAGATGCCATCAGATCCAACTCCAGCATCCCCCATTTGACGGTTAACCTGGAAAATACCTCCAGATGGAGAGCCCACTCCCTGGGATGAAAAGTCTGTCTGCTCAGAAAATCCACTTCCCAGTTGTCCACTCCTGAATGTGGATGGCAGGTAGAAGACAATTGTGAGCCTCTGCCCACTGAATAATAGATGCCACCTCCTTCATGGCTAAGGAACTCCGAGTTCCTCCCTGGTGATTGATGTAAGCCACTGAGGTGATATTGTCCAATTAGAACCTGATAAACTGGGCTAAGGATAATTAAGGCCAAGTCATCAGAGTATTGAAAATTGCTCTCAACTCCTCCTGAGTCCATAGTCCCTGAGTTTTCAACGAGTCACAGACTGCTCCCCAACCTAGCAGGCTGGCGTCCATGGTCACAATCACTCAGGAAGGTCTCTGGAAGCATGTGCCCTGAGACATATGCTCCTGAGAAAGCCACCACAGAAGAGAGTCTGTTGTCGACTGATCTAGATCTATCCTCTGAGACAGATCCAAATGATCTCTGTTCCATTGTCTGAGCATGCATAATTGCAGAGCTCTTAAATGACATAGAGCAAAGGGAATGATGTCCATGGAAGCAACCATGAGACCAATTACTTCCATACATTGCGCCACTGATGGCCGAACAGTAGACTGAAGAGAGAGGCAAGAGGAGACACTTTTGGCTTTTCTGGCCGCCGTCAGAATTTTTTTTATAGATAGGGAATCTATAATGGCCCCTAAGGAAAACCACCCTTGTAGCTGGAACAAGGAAACTCTTTCCCAGATTCACTTTCCATCCATGGGAATGTAGAAAAGACAACAAGATCTCTGTATGAGATTTTGCATGTTGAAAAGATGGACCTGAACCAATATGTCATCTAGGTAGGGTGCCACTGCAATTCATCGAGACCTGATCACTGCCAAAAGCCCCCAGAACCTTTGAGAAAATTCTGGGAGCTGTGGCAAGGCCAAATGGAAGAGCCACAAACTGAAAATGTTTGTCTATAAATGCAAATCTCAGGAACTTGTGATGATCCCTGTGGATGCGAACATGAAGATATGCATCCTACAGATCTATGATCGTCATGAACTGACCCTTTTGGACCAAAGGAAGAATGGAATGAATGGTTTCCATTTTGAAGGACGGTACTCTGAGAAACTTGTTGAGACACTTTAGGTCTAAAATGGGTTGAAAAGTTCCCTCTTTTTTGGGAACCACAAATAGATTTGAATAGAATCCTAGACCCTGTTCTCTTACTGGAACAGGAACAATCACTCCCAGGGAGGAAAGATCTTGAACGCAGTTCAAGAATGCCCCTCTTTTTACCTGGTCTGCAGATAGCCTTGAGAGGTGAAATCTGCCCATGGGAGGAAGAGATTTGAATTCTATTTTGTAACCCTGAGATACTATGTCCACAGCCCAAGGATCTGGGACATCTCATATCCAGGCTTGACAAAATAGGGAAAGTCTGCCCCCACTTGATCTGGTCCCGGACCGTGGGCAGACCCTTCATGCTGACTTATGCTCAGCTGTAGGTTTCTTTGATTGCTTTCCCTTGTTCCAAGACTGATTGGGCTTCCAAGAAGACTTGGATTGCTCCTACTTGGAAGAGGAAGACTTTTGACCTTTGAAGTTACAAGAGGAATGAAAGTTACTTTGACGTCCTTTAAATCTTATCTTCTTATCTTGTGGTAGAAAAGACCCTTTTCCACCCGTAATATCAAAAATTATTTCTGCCAGGCCAGGTCCAAACAACGTCTTTCCCTTGTAAGGGAGCGCCAAAAGCTTGGACTTGGAAGTAACATCAGTTGACCAAGATTTCTAGCCACAAGGCCCTGCAGGCTAGAACAGAGAAGCCTGACATCTTGGCCCCCAGTCTAATAACTTGCATGTTAGCATCAGAAATAAAGGAATTGGCTAGTTTGAGAGCCTTAATCCTATCTTGAATCTCCTCCAACGGATTCTCTTCTAAAATAGATTCAGACAAAGCATCACACCAATAAGATGCTGCACTTGCTACTGTGGCAATACAGACTGCAGGCTGCCATTAAATACCCTGATGAACATACATCTTTTTTAAATAAGCCTCCAGCTTCTTGTCCATGGGATCCTTAAAAGAGCAGATATCCTCTATAGGAATTGTAGTTCTGTTAGCCAAAGTAGAAATAGCCCCTTCTACTTTAGGCACCATGCGCCATGAATCCTTAATGGAGTCAGTAACAGGAAACATTTTTTTTTAAAAAACTGTAGAAGGGGAAAAAAAGAATCCCAGGCTTTTCCCAATCCTGAGATATAATCTCCGTCACACAATCTGAAACAGGAAACACTTCTACAGAGGAAGGAACATCATAGTATCTGTTAAGTTTACTAGATTTTTAAGGATTGACCGCGACAGGAAAGTCGGAGTCATCCGAAGTAGTCAATACCTCCTTCAACAATACACGGAGGTGTTCAAGCTAAACCTGAAGCTTACTTCTTCAGCTTATGAGGGAGGGCAACCTGCATAGCAGCAGCAGGGACAGAAACCTTACTATCTGAAATATGTTTTGTTTTCCTCTTGCATTTCCCCAACATAGGAAAAGCAGATAATGCCACAGATACCGCTGAAAATACCTGAACAGAAAAATTTGCAAGCAAATAAACTCCACCAGGAGGCTGAGAGGAACTGCAGGGCACTGTATGTGACGCCATAGAGGCTTGGGACATTTGAAGAGAAAGCTGTGGCATTGCCTGAACAGCATCATCCTGAGAGACATTAGGCTCAGAAACAAAAAGTTTATCTTTACTTTTTAAAGTTCTGTCTAAACAGGAGGAACAAAATTGCATGGGTAAAACAATTTGAGCCTCAAGACACAACAATCATTTATCCAAAGGAACAGACTCCTGCTCCATGATCCAAGCTTAAGGTATTCCCAAAGAAAAAAGCAAATAAAACGTTTTTTTTCAAAGTACTATTACTTTAAATTTTAAACTCACACTGAGTGATACTGCGCTCAGAAAGACAAACCCCAATGAAGGCTCTCTACACCTATGCAAACTGAGGTGCCCCACCTGCCCTCCATTTGGAGAAAACAAAAAACAGCTTGCCAAATAACCTTGCCGGTCTGCTAAACACAACCAGCACCGCCAATGCCACTCTGAACACTGAGAGCAGAAGAGACAGTGAATCATGTGACCGGCTTGCTTAACAGAGCGCAAAGAGAGAGAGCGCGAACACAGAGACGGCAAAAACACTAACAGAAAGCTGAGATGTGAATCTCTGCAACTCTTAAAGTCAAACTGTGATCATAGCTTAAGTCTCACACATATATATCCTGTACTTGCACTGCCAAAATAAAAACCCTACTAAGGGTTTAATGTGTCCCAAAACAATAACGCATATTTTTTTGTTAAATATAAGTGCAAGTCTCCAAACCTAGAAGACAAAAGCACTTACCTGCACATCCAGCTGTCCCGCAGGTAGACAGGATACTAGGCATGATAGGACACATACTCCTTACAGAGACCTGTAGAAAAAGAAAGAACAGAGTAACTAACTCTGGCTTTCTATACCATGGGCAGCAAATATGTTAGGAAACAAAGCAAGCACTACCTCACAACTTTCTAACTGCTTTAAAGCCACCGCTACTCTACTGCAGAGATTAACATGGACTAAAGCTATACCCAAAAATCTTGCTTGTAACGAAAAGAAATCAATCTTTTCTTTAGACACCAAACTTCACCTCCTCCATTGACAGAGGCAAAGATAATGACTAAGGATTATGAGTAGGGGAGTGACATTTAACAGCTTTGCTGTGGTGCTCTTTGCCTCCTCAAGCTGGCCTGGAGTGCTATTCCCACTAGTAATTGAATGACGTTGTGGACTCTCCATATCTTAGGAAATAAATACTAAATATTGTAAGTGGGGCATATGAGGTGCGCAATACTTTTAAAATTAAACAGGTCCAGTGACTTAGCTACGTTCATTAAAGTTACTTTATGATGGTACCTGCATGAGGGTAGACACCAGAGTATCAGGGTCACAGCCTGTAAAAATAAATACTGAAGCACATACATGCCAGCTTACTGATTGTCACTCATGGTATCAGCTCACCTTGACATTATCACAGAATCTGGATTACAGTCACAGCAATTTAGCACTGCAGATAGATGTGGAAACATTTTTAAATTATTAAGTATAATATGCTATATATTGCTCTATCGAAACTATATGTGTGGGTTAAGTACATAATAAGTATAAGACTCATTCATATTCATGTATTCCAGTGCACATAGTGCGAAATTATGTAACATTAATATCTATGTTTACTGTCCCTTTAAGAAGGAGAGAATTATTGTAGCAAAAGTTTAATTTGTATAGCGGCTGTGCTTGTTTTCACTTAATGGGCATTTTATCAGACAGTACAGGTGTTTACTGAGGTTGTTGATGAGGCCAGAGATTTTTTTTTTAAGAAGCAAAAGTCTACGGGGTAGATTTAACAAAGGTCGAGCGGACATGATTCACTGTAGCAAATCATGTCCGCTCAACCTTGCTAAATGCCAACAGTGTAATCTGGTTTAATGCTTTTGCAATGCTGCATTCCTGCTAACTTTCGGCTAATCGGACGCTAGCAGGGGCCGTCAAAATTCCCGATCGTATCAGGAGGATTTCAGTCCGCCACCTTATGACCGCTGCTTCTTAACTTCCGTTTCAGGCAGAACTGAAACGATGAGGCTCCAAAGCATCATCCGCTGCTTAATAAATGGAGCCCTACATGTCATCAGCCTCTTAGCATATGCAATCTTTATCAGTAGATATGTGCATTAAAAAAAAACGGATATTCGTCTCATTTTCTCTTGTTCTATTAGCACTTGTACATGTGCACCATATAATTTACTTTAAAGGGACAGTAAAGTCAAAATTAAACTTTCATGATTCAGATAAGGCATGCAATTTTAAACAACTTTCCAATTTTCTTTTATCATCCAATTTGCTTTGTACTTTTGGTATTCTTGTTGAAAGCTAAACCTTGGTAGGCTCATATGCTAATTTCTAAGTCCTTGAAGGATGCCTCTAATCTCAGTGAATTTTGACAGTTTTTCACAGCTAGACAGCGCTAGTTAATGTGTGTCATATAGATAACATTGCGCTCACTCCTGTCTAGATACCTATGAGTCAGCACTGATTGGCTAAAATGCAAGTCTGTCAAAATAACTGAAATAGGCAGTCTGCAGAGGCTTAGATACAAGATAATCACAGAGGTAAAAAGCACATTAACTGCAAAACTGGGGAATGGGTAACAAAGGTATTTATCTTTTTAAACAATACAAATTCTTAAATAGAGTGTCCCTTTACTCGTTAATGATATAAAATAAATAGTAAGTGTTGTGTCTACACTAGAAAGGCATGGCATAATAATGGTATATTTACAAAAAATATCTCCCCTTGCAGGTTAAAAAAGACCATGGGGCTGACTTATCAAGGGCCGAATGGCCCCTGATGCCCCTGTTTACGCGCGAGCCTTTAGGCTCGCCAGAAACAGCAGCTATGAAGCAGAGGTCTTAAGACCGCTGCTCCTTAACTGGTCTGCTGCCTCTGAGACTGTGGATATCAATCCGCCCGATCCTATATGAACAGGTTGATTGACACCCCCTGCTAGCGGTGATTGGCCGCGAATCTGCAGGGGGAGGCATTGTACAAGCAGTTCACTAGAATTGCTTGTGCAATGTTAAATGCTGACAGCGTATGCTGTCGGCATTCAGCGATGTCTGGCGGACATGATACACTACAGCGTATCATGTCCGCCAGACTTTGATAAATCGGCCCCCATGACTCAAAAATGCAACTGATGCAGAGTGTTTAAACCAGCATATATATGAATTTGAGTATAATATTGGCCAAAGAATACATCAAGTACCTAAGAACTAGTCATTTTATTTTGTTTAATTATGGATACAAATGCATTTTAACTATAAAAACACGTTATATTAGGCAAGGTCCTCCAGCCAAATAAATGCTGCATGTCTGTTTATGCAACCAATCATTTACTGCATGCTATGAGTTATGAGGCATTTTGGGGAGATCAGATGATCTGTAGCTTTAGTGACTTGTTACCCTAAATCTAACACTATTTTTGTTACATGCTGAATGTGAATACAGTAACAGTGCTCATTATCCACTGCTGGAGTGTGATATGATAACACTGTTAAAAGTAACTTCACATTCCATAAAAAATGCGTAAGTCAGAAATAAAGTGGACTGTCACAGGATCCTTATTCACATATCTAAACTAAAGACTCTGTATAATGCGCTCCATTCAATACATTACATTTTAGCTAATTCCCATGTCTCATTAAAACTAAATATTAATAATCTCCAATATTCAGTGCAATACATATTTGTGGACAACCTTTTAAAAACTGCTATCTTCTACAGATGTATAACAACATTTTAATTGTATTGTTAGTATAAAAGTCTATTGTGGAATGTTACTTTTACTGGGATATTCATTTTAAAGTATTATTGGCATGAAACCGGTATTGGGCTATTGCAGTAAAGGAATGGAAGAGTGCAGATTCCTTATAGAAAATGAATTTGCAAAATGCATACACATGCTATTAAAGATAGAAAGGGGTCATTGCTTTACATAATGATTAAAGTCTACAGGAGAATGCTTTAAATAATGCACAATATCATAGTTGAATGTATGCAATGTCACACTATGTACCAAGGATAAATCAATAAACATTTATCTAACTATATTCATCTTTGCCTACTATTGACTCATTTCAAGGACCAATAAAATGCACATACTGTAAATAACCGTACTTATTTCTTCTTTAAACATGTTCCGTTTCCCTTCAAGTGAGATCAAGTGTAAGCAATGTTGATTAAGAATATTTTCAGCAAATTAGGATACGCACAGATATTTTTTCTGCGTGGGTTTTCATACAAAATGTTTAGTGCAAAAATCCTGGTACAAATGTTTTTTTTTGATAGATTTAATTTTATGTACAAAAATGGCAACAAAGAATGCAGAGCTGTAGAACGCACATGAGTCAAAATACAGTGCCCTCCACTAATATTGGCACCCTTGGTAAATATGAGCAAAGAAATCAGTGAAAATTTGTCTTTATTGTTTAACCTTTTGATCTTTTGTTCAAAAATACACAACAATATTCTGCTTTCATGGATATCAAACAATTGCAAACACAACACAGGTTTATCCGAAAAATAAAAAATAAATCTCTGTTAAATGTGTGGCACAATTATTGCCCCCCCCCCCCCCATGTATTCATATGAGAAAATTATATTTGAAGTATATTCCCATTGATGTTTTACATTTTTTAGTACACCGGGGTGACTAGGAACAGGAAATTGTTCGACCATGACTTCCTGGTATAACTATGAGGTAACACATAGGCCAAATTCCCTTAGCCATTCATTGCAATTGGTAAGACCAAGGAATATAGCTGTGATGTGTGGTAAAAGGTTGTTGAGCTTCACAAAATGGAAAGTGGCTATAAGAAAATAGCAAAAGCATTGAACATGCCCATTTCCACTATCAGGTCAATTATTAAAGGGACATGAAACCCAAAAAATTTCTTTCATGGTTCAGAGAGAGAATACAATTTTAAACAACTTTCTAATTTACTTCTATTATCAAATTTGTTTCATTCTCTTGGTATCATTTGTTGAAGGAACAACAATGCACTACTGGTATCTAACTGAACACATTGGTGAGCCAATGACAATCGATATATATATATATATATATGCAGACACCAATCAGCAGCTAGAACCTAGGTTCTTTTCTGCTGCTAAGCTTACCTAGATAAACCTTTCGGAAAAAGATAACTAGAGAAGAAAGCAAATTAAATAATATAAGTAAATTGGAAAGTTGTTTAAAATTGTATTCTCTATCTGAATTATGAAAGAAAAATGTTTGCATTTCATGTCCCTTTAAGACGTCAACGTTACAACTGGAAATGTTATGAATCAACCTGAAAGAGGATGTGTGTCTATATTGTCTCAACGCACTGTTATAACGTTTGTAAGTGCAGGTGTAGCATTTGAGGCAGACAGATTTAAGGAAAATGATGACCTTTAAAGGGTTTTGATTCAGACAGAGCATACAATTATAAAAATGTTTCCAATTTACTTCTATGATCAAATTTGCTTCGTTCCCATGGTATTCTTTGTTAAAAAGATACCTAACTAGATGACTGGATCACCACATTGCAGGAAACAGTGCTGCCATCTAGTGGTCTTGCAAATAGAAAACATTTTTACAAAACTGCTGCCATATAGTGCTCCAGACATGTGCATGCTCCTGAGCTTACATCACAGATTTTCAACAAAAGATGCCAAGAGAATGAAGAAAATGTTATAATAGAAGTAAAAAGTTGTTTTAAATGACATGCTCTATCTGTATCATGAAAGGAAACCAATGGGTTTTATATAACAAAGCTTACAATCTAAAGGAGAGCAAATGATGTTTCTTTTGGTACATTTTATTATAACATGTACTGTATTTAATTTATCTTGATACGGACTAATTTGAGGTTAAATAAGAGAAAAAAAGTTTGAATAAGGTTTGAATAAAGCTGTGTTTGTCCGATTCAGAGAGAGTTGGGGTAGAGATGCTGCTATTTATAAGAGTCTTTATTAGGCGGGTAAGGGAAACAGAGATGCCAGCCTTGCTTCATTTTATGGAACTGCTACTTTCACCCATTTGTGTCCTAGTATCTGTGTAAGACACCTGGCACCAGCTAAAAATAACAACCAGGAATGTGGATGCACCACTAAAAAAGGAATAAATCCGACCATGAAATGCACAACTCCAACAAATAGATGATATTTAGATGATGTTCATGAATCCAAGAGCACACATCGCTTGTGGTCAAACCAACGTATTGCAATCTACATTGATGATAAGTGATCAAATAGATCACATAAATAGATCACCTTCTAAGTTGAGACTCTAAACACAACCACAAAGTTCATGGCTGACTTGTCATGCGATTTATAGGTGTGGCCATTGTAAGTTCAGGCCCTGCTGTCATGCAATCATTACAGACTCTTTATCATCAACGGTAACGGGTGAGGAGTTCCATATTTTGCTTAAATTGTAATTTAACTTATGTGGTCTATTTGATCACTTGTCACTAATGTAGAGTGAAAAACGTTGGTTTGACCACAAGGTATGTGCGCTTTAGGATTTGTGAACATTTTGCAACCATCAATGTGTGTACCTCCTCTACTCCCATTGTATAGCACTTTGTGAGTATACATCGGAAGAATCTAAACACATTTAAATGGTGTGCAATAGAGAGAGTATTGACACCCAGTAGAGGTGGAGATAGGTTGAAACTATTGAATAAACGAGAGATGTTTTGGATATTCAAGCTCATGACATGGTTGCCCCTGGGCTTGAATTCCAAATATAATTAATCAATTTAATCAATTATTGGGAATTAAATTATTATACTATAGTATTTTTCTAATGTTTTGTGAAACTGCTATTTTGAAATTTCTGTGATTTCATACACATCTATCAATTTCAGAATTGTGTTCTACTTTCTGTCATTTAAGCTTGGTTGTCTTTTGAAGAAATATGAGAGATTATTATTGCTTAATTAATCTATAGGATTTAGGATGAACAAACATGAAATGTTATTTAGGCTTTGTCATACACAATGTGTTGTTTAATACAGCACCTATTTTTAATGTGCAGATTATCATCAACTACACGCTACATCGCTACAGTGTGTCTATATTATAAGTAGGATCATAGGTGATCTTATATATTTGACAGTGTTCTGTTATACTATTTAGCTTGTCTAGAGAGATGTAATTTTAACACTTAGGCAGGGTGGAGTGATACTCTCTGTGCAACAGCTAATCACTTTTAATGTCTTTTTAAATGTTAGTGTGAGAACATGACCATTTGGCTATGACTGCGGCTAAAACGCATGACCCGGTCTATTCTCTAGCCCTGCTTTTTTGTGAGTCCTGCAGGATTATTTTATGCATCAGCAAAAATAAAAGTTATGTTTTAAGGATGGTGAGCTGAGTGTTTTTTTCCTGATATTGCCTAATCAGTAATCGCTCAGCTTGAGCCATGGTTTTCCTGCTCATCACCTGTTACACCCAACGCCGGACGTCACGGATCCCAGCAGACTGAGAGCAGTTGAGGGACGGCATGGAAAATGGCATTATCCAAGCACAAGTTGGAGGTTAACCATAATCTCCCATAGTTTAACCATAATCTCCCGTAGTTAAAGCTTGTGCAGCCACCTGAAGGATTTCCCTTGCCTCACGATTGCAGTTGAAATTGAATCGATATACAATACTATCATTGGGTAATGAGTGCCTTGCCTACTTTGCTGGCTTGCTATATTAGTATTGTGACTGGTGATTAATACAAAATATTGGGTATCTATCTGGGTATACCCTATGACTGCTGATTGAGGGTCCCATTGACCTTTTGGAATTACAATAAAAATAGCATATTCCTGTATTTGAAAAACATTGGAATGTGAAATATTAATAATTTCTGTCAAGTCAAAGTCCTCAAGTTATCTTGCCTTGGGTTCGCTTGTGCACAAAACTTTTTCTTTAAACTTGTACTATGCGTTCTACCCAATGCACACAAAATGCTTACTTCTAGTGAAGTTTACGCTCAAGAGAGAGCGCTAAATGCAGCGGCACTTGTAATTTAGCCCAAAATGTTTTTCAATGTACCAGAGGAATACAAAAGAAATAGTGAGTATTAAAGGTAAATTAAACACTTTGAGATGGTAATGTAAAATGATAAATAAATTGTATATATATAAAAAAATCTACAGTATACTTTTATTATTTATTTTGTCCCCTTTTCCTGTAATTCCATTCTGAAATTGTGAGCATTTCAGTTCCTATTAGATATTGAAGTGAAGAACACTGTTATAATCCCCACAGCCATTGGCTGCACACTCTAGTGACATATTTATAGTTGTCCCTAACTGGCCACAGAAAAGAAGGTAACCTAAGTTACAACATGGCAGCTCTTAATGTTTTATAGACATTAAAACTTTAAACTTATTTTGTCACTATTTAAACAGCCAATGAAACAAAAACAAAAAACATCTACATGTTATTCTTAGACTAATCTTTTCTTTGAATGCATAATTCTAGCATTTACTTAGGGCTAGATTACAAGTGGAGCACTAATTTATCACGCACCAGTAGATGGTTATATGGTTAATTCTCAAAATGTGCCCCAATTGACCCCAAAATACAGTGTAGTTGATTAAAAATAAAAAAAAATTGCATTTTTTTATTTTTGATAAAATAACTGCAATAAGCAGTTATGGGGGGTTAAAGTGAGCGGGAGTGGGGTGTTAGAAAAAAAAGTCACTGAAAAGGGCCTTTATATTGCGGTCTATGGGGAACTGTGTGCACTCTCTATATATTTATGTGTTAAAATGTGTATATACAAATATAACTTGTTAACCTACGCTAAATATAACTTGTTAACCTACGCTATCTATAAGACCATCTAAAATACCTACTGTATGAGTAATAGTGAAAATGAGGTTCCAACTTTCAGTCCAGTATTCCTTCCAATGTGAATTTTGTTTTTCTACATGGAAGACATTTTATTGTGATGTAATTTATCTATGTTATTTTTGGTATTATCACCATGCATATGTTGTATTGCTTTTCCCACAACCTCAATAAAAAATTTAAATAAAAAAAAAAATAAAAAAAAAATGTGTATATACTGTACATATCTAAACGCATAAATATATATGTATATATTCAGATACATATATATTTCAATTTGCTGCCCATCACTGTGTGACTTACCCCTTTCGCTGCGCAAGGTTCTTATGCCGTGTCTGACAGCATGAGAACGAGGCTCCCATTGGAGCCTATGGAAGCGTGCTCTTGTGCACCTAACTTGCAATACTAGCATTTGCGTGTGCTGGTATAACTAAGTGAAGCACAAATATCGCCCTCACAAAAGTGATATTTTGAGCTCCATTTGTAATCTAGCCCATAGGGGCCGATTTACTAAGCAGTCAATGCTGCTTATCCTGTGCGAGCCGTCGTAAGACCACTGCTCCATAACTCGTCCGCCACCTCTGAGGCAGCGGACAGCAATCATCCTATTCAGATACGATCGGGATTATTGATACAACCTGCTAGCGGCCTTCAGCCTCGCCGGAAACAGGAGTTAGGAAGCAGCAGTCTTAAGACCGCTGCTCCATAACTTCGAATACAATCGGGTTGATTGACACCCCTTGCTAGCATCCCATTGGCCGCGTATCTGCAGGGGGCGGCATTGCACAAGCAGTACACCAGAACTGCTTGTGCAATGTTAAATACTCTATCAGGATTCAGCGATGCAGGGCGGACATGATTCGCTATAGCAGTGCTAGCAGTGAAAGTAACAAAGTCTTGTTTATCTAATGTCTCTCAATAGCAGGCTGCTAGTAAATAAGTAATCATGGTATAGCAACTATCAGATGAACCTCGGTGAACATATTTTATCATCCAGGCATTAAAAAAATAATGAATAATAAAAATATAGAAAAAGATTTCTTGTTGCATTAGAAATTCTTTAACCAGGGAAACCTTTTCATTCCTGTTTACTGTATATTAACACTATTTGTATAATGCTTATATATTGATTATTGTTTTCATTGCTAACATGATATTAGCAACATTTTATATTTTTAGATACAAGTACAACATCTACATCATTAATTAGTCATTGATGTAGATGTGTGCTATATGGATGTGTTTTTACCGCGATAAAAAAATTTGCTCTATCCTTGCTGTGTTCACTGTGGAAAGAACGGTCAAATCCATTATTGCTTTGGCAACATATTCACACTTTCTTTAGGAAGGATTTAAAAAATCAAGTCTGTCCATTCTGGCAAAAAAAAAAAAAGGAAAAATTAAGAAGCTGTTTTAATATAATCCACTAGGTTGCAGCAAAGGTGAGTAGAATTCTAGAAGCCATTGTATGGCACAAATGTTTACTTTGCCAGCTTCTGCTAGCTTGTTGAATTGTGGCTTTGCTGTATCTGTGCTAATATTTGATTATGGTTACTAATTATAGATGGACTCAAATTCATTGACGACTGGAAAGGCACAAATCATTTTCATTTCAAGGTTGCTTCTTTAACTACTATATTAACCTAAAAAAAGCCTTTGGCTTAGAATACAAGTAAAGAGCAACTGATAGCACAAAGCAAATTATTCTGTGCTCCAGGTAATTCAATCAATAATGCTTGATCAAGTACTAAATGAGCAAAGCATTTTGGCACACCCAATACATATATAGCACGCCCTATTCTTTTAATGGTTAGTTCCAAGCCTAATGTAATAGTGTGCTCAACGCACTTGCATTACAAGTCAAGCAAAATATGTCCTTATTTAAAGGGACAGTATGCACCAATTTTCCTATAACTGCATGTAATAAACACTACTATAAAGAATAATATGCACAGATACTGATATAAAAAACCCAGTATAAAACCTTTTAAAAACTTACTTAGAAGCTCCTAGTTTAGCTCTGTTGATGAGGTTAGGCTGGGACACCCACTGAAAGGGGCTGGGAAAGCAGTAAGAGGAGACCCCCCCCTTCCCTGCATATGAAAAGACAGATCTCTTGCTTGCTCCTGTTTATGTACTTCAGTTTACATCTGATACTTTGGGGCTGAAAATCAACACAATACTATAAAAAAATAAGCAAAACTATAGATTGTTACAAAAACACTCCCAGATGGGCTATATAAATAGATCATCTAAAAAACTTTTATGTAAAAAAAAATCTAGTGTACAATGTCTCGTTAACACTTTTAAAAAACTGGTATTAATAGCAATTGCTATTGTGTATTTGCTATAGATATAAATGAAAAACTACATGAAAGAAAGAAATCTTTGAGCTTGGTCACCTGACATAGAAATGTATTACCCTGAGGAAAATGAGGCATCCATGCTATCTGAGATGAATACTCCACGACGCTATCACTCATGCATTAAATATTAATGATCAACTTGTAATAGATAGCAGCACAAATATGCAGGTAGTATTGCCACACAATACCTGCCAATATAACTATGTATATAATATCTTTACCTATATATATATATATATATATATATATATATATATATATATATATATATATATATATATACACCTGATTATTTGAAAAACTTGAAAAATATTGTGCAAAAGTTAATTTATTTCACTAATGCAACTTAAAAGGTGAAACTAATATATGAGATAGACTCATTACATGCAAAGCAAGATAGTTCAAGCTGTGATTTGTCATAATTGTGATGATTATGGTTTACAGCTCATGAAAACCCCAAATCCACAATCTCAGAAAATTAGAATATTGTAAAAAGGTGCAATATTCTAGGCTCAAAGTGTCCCACTCTAATCAGCTAATTAAGCCATAACACCTGAAAAGGGTTCCTGAGCCTTTAAATGGTCTCTCAGTCTGGTTCAGTAGGAATCACAATCATGGGAAAGACTGCTGACCTGACAGTTGTGCAGAAAACCATCATTGACACCCTCCATAAGGAGGGAAAGCCTCAAAAGGTAATTGCAAAAGAAGTTGTATGTTCCCAAAGTGCTGTATCAAAGCACATTAATAGAAAGTTATGTGGAAGGGAAAAGTGTGGAAGAAAAAGGTGCACAAGCAGCAGGGATGACCGCAGCCTGGAGAGGATTGTCAGGAAAAGGCCATTCAAAAGTGTTGGGGACTTTCACAAGGAGTGGACTGAGGCTGGAGTCAGTGCATCAAGAGCCACCACACACAGATGGATCCTGGACATGTGGTTCAAATGTCGTATTCCTCTTGTCAAGCCACTCCTGAACAACAAACAAAGTCAGAAGCATCTTACCTGGGCTAAAGAAAAACAGGCCTGGTCTGTTGCTCAGTGATCCAAAGTTCTCTTTTCTGATGAGAGCAAATTTTGCATCTCATTTGGAAACCAAGGACCCAGAGTATGGAGGAAGAATCGAGAGGCACACACTGCAAGATGCTTGAAGTCCAGTGTGAAGTTTCCACAGTCTGTGTTGATTTGGGGAGCCATGTCATCTGCTGGTGTTGGTCCACTGTGCTTTATTAAGTCCAGGGTCAACGCAGCCGTCTACCAAGAGATTTTGGAGCACTTCATGCTTCCTTCCACAGACGAGCTCTATGGAGATGCTGACTTCATTTTCCAGCAGGACTTGGCACCTGTCCACACTGCCAAAAGCACCAAAACCTGGTTCAATGACCGTGGGATTACTGTGCTTGATTGGCCAGCAAACTCGCCTGACCTGAACCCCATAGAGAATCTATGGGGCATTGCCAAGAGAAAGATGAGAGATATGAGACCGAACAATGCGGAAGAGCTGAAGGCCACTATTGAAGCATCCTGGTCTTCCATAACACCTCAGCAGTGCCACAGGCTGATAGCTTCCATGCCACGCCGCATTGAGGCAGTAATTGCTGCAAAAGGGGCCCAAACCAAGTACTGAGTACATACAGTATGCATGCTTATACTTTTCAGAGGTCCGATATTGTTCTATGTACAATCCTTGTTTTATTGATTGCATGTAATATTCATAATTTTCTGAGATTATGGATTTGGGGTTTTCATGAGCTGTAAGCCATTATCATCACAATTTTGACAAATTACCTCTTGAACTATCTTGCTTTGCATGTAATGAGTCTATTTCATATATTAGTTTAACCTTTTAAGTTGCATTAGTGAAATAAATGAACTTTTGCACGATAATTTTTCGAGTTTCACCTGTATATATATATATATATATATATATATATATATATATATATATATATATATATATATATATATATAAATATCTATTTATAAATACAAAGAACATATTCTGCTATGTGCAGAACATACGAATGTGAACTATTTACAGTAAATACATAGTTAAAACCTTTATCAAAAATGAATATTGCATAAATTAGAATTTTCATGTTTTTATCTAATTTACTGCAAAGGGCTCTAAAGTCGCGGTAATCATTCTAGTTTAAATCACGATTGCGCTCATGTTTACTTTCAACTCAAGCGCAATTTAACCTGTGTTCAAACGATTGCGAAAACCCGCATGCAAACTCATAATCTGGCCCCAAATTAGATTTTCTTTTTTTTATCTGTTATTTCAACATTTTTCTGATTATTATTAAATGTTCATATTTGTATTTTTGTAGTTTTGTTTATTTTTTTGTGTAGCAATCTTATACTTATAGTTTACATTTATGAAATTTAAAACTATGCAAATGACACAAACTAAATATGCTCATCTAAATGTTAATTTATGATTGCAATTAAGTATTTGGAGGCTTAAACGTAAAGTGTACAATGATGACAAATTATATCAAATTATTAATTACAGATGCCATTAAATAATATGATTGGTTAAGTGAAAAACCTACATTCAAAGATATTTATCAATTTTAAATAAATTAACTGCAATAATTTATTTTTGCGAGGTCTCTTAACATCTCTTAAAAAACTCAGTTGAATAACCTGTGATGTATGTTATAGTTTTTCCTTTTGTATGTGTTTAACTAGGATTTGCTGCTATATTATTTTCTAGTTGAAAAGACGTGTTTTCTAATTCATGGAAATTGCTTTAGTAGTGATAAAAATAAACACCTGAGTAGGGATGGGCGAATTTGCTGAAAGTGTCATTTGTTTGGTAGAACGAATAGTCTTGTGGAAATTAGTTTTGGCTAATCGAATGTTGATGAAAATGAAATTTCAAATGTAACAATTTAACAAATACTTTTAAGAAGTTTAATAGTTCATTTGGTAGGGAATTTAGTAAATTGATACCAAATAGATACAGATATATCAATTTGAATGTTTCTTTTTTTAATATTGCATAATTCGATAATTGCATTTAACTTCTTAAGGACCGGGCATTTAAGACTAAAACTTCCCCAAAAGACCTGAGCATTTTTGCCATCACTCCATTTAAACAGAAATAGAGCCTTGTTTTTTTTATTTACCTATCAAAACTAGATTATTATTTTTACAGTAGACAACCCAAAGTATTGATCTAGGCCCATTTTGGTATATTTCATGCCAAAATTTCACAGCCATATGCGATGAAATAAAAATAAATAATTAACTTTTTCACAAACTTTAGGTTTCTCACTGAAATTATTTACAGCTTGTGCAATCATGGCACACATGGTTGCAAAAGCTTCTCTGGGATCTGCTTTGTTCAGAAATAGCAGACATATATTGGTTTGCTATTGCTTATTGGTAATTAGAAGGCTGCTAATTGCAGCTGTGCACCACACTTCTAGTATTCCCAGCAGTGAAGGGGTTATTAAGGTAGTTTAAAAGGTTAATTTTAGCTTTAGTGTAGAGATCAGCCTTCCACCTGACACTTCCCACCCCCTGATCCCTCTCAAACAGCTCTCTTCCCTCCCCCAATGATCATCCCAATCTTAAAGGGCCGTTATACACTAATTTTTTCTTTGCATAAATGTTTTGTAGATGATCTATTTATAAAGCCCATAAAAAAATTTTTTTTTAAAAAATGTATAATTTTGCTTATTTTTAAATAACATTGCTCTGATTTTTAGACTCCTAACCAAGCCCCAAAGTTTTATTTGAATACCGTCAGCTACCTACTCAAGCTTGCTCCTGTTTGTGTAAAGGGTCTTTTCATATGCAAACGAAGGGGGTGTCTTATTTCACACTTGCAGTACGTTTTTAAACCATTTCATACTGGATTTTTATAGATTAGGAAAAAACTTCAGCACCCTGACCAGTTTGCACGTTACCCAAGGACCACTGCCCAGGTCCTAAACAAATCCATAAAAAGAGGCAGGCAGGTAACAGCAAATTCAATTATATTTATTGTAATAAGATAAAAAAGGTGACGTTTCGGGACCTTAATCCCTTAATCATACCATCATACTGGATTTTTATATCAGTATCTGTGCATTTTATTCTTTATAGTAGTGTCCATTACATGCAGTTATATGAAATGAGTGTATACTGTCCCTTTAAGTACTTTTAGACAGTCTGCCAGTATGCAGTTTTACACTTTTTTTTCTTTATTATTATTATTATTATTATTATTATTATTGTCCTTATTGTAGGATTACCCCCTTACCTTCCCACCTCACTGATCCCTCCCAAAAAGATCTCTAACCCCCTCTTCTAACTAATTACCACTATCTTAGGTACTGGCAGCTGTCTGCCAGTACCCAGTTTCCCAAAACTTGGCAATATTATGTATTTTTTTAAAAAAGCATAAGTTTATTCTGTAGTGTAGCTGCCCCCCACCTCATTTACCCCCCCTTCCAGATTGCTGTTCCACCCTCTAATCTCACTTCCACAGTATGACCCCCTCCTCCCCCTCCCTGCCGATCAGAGTTTGTTTTCTGTAGCGTAGTGGTCCTACCTGTTCCCGCCCCCATCCATCAATGGGCCGCACACCCGTCTCCCACCAAAGCCCAATGCACAGAGGGCCACAGAGTGGGGCATGCTGAAATAGTGTGATCTCGCTACTTTTAGTGAGATTGTGACAGAGAGAGGCCCAGGGTATTGCGCTGGTTGTTAAGGGGTTAAAAAGAGCATTAGAAATACTATTACAAATATATTGATTCAAAATGTTCTAATTCGAATATTGCATAATTCAAATCAAATTATTAGAAATATTTAAATCAAATATTACATTTAAAGAAAGTATTAGAGATACTTTGACATTAAAGGGACATGAAACCCAACAATATTCTTTCATCAGTCAGATAGAGAATACAATTTTAAACAACATTGCAATTTACTTTGATTATCTAATTTGCTTAATTCTTTAGATATCCATCGTTAGAAATAGCAATACACATGGGTGAGCCAATCAAACGAGGCATCTATGTGCAGCCACCAATCAGCAGCTACTGAGCCTATCTAGATATGCTTTTCAACAAAGGATATAAAGAGAATAAAGCAAATTAGATAATAGAAGTAAATTGGAAAGTTGTTTAAAATTTTATTCTCTATCTATTTTTCAGTTTCATGTCGCTTTAAACGAATATCAGAATGTTGTACAAACAATTAAAACAAACAAATCGGTAATAATTTGTTTCACCCCTACAGCTGTTTTTAATTAACATTTTATGGGGAGTTCATTTAATCATTAATTTGTGGAAATTGCACATCATTGCACATCCCCGGAAGCATGGGGTATACAGCCACTTCTGGATGAGAAATGATCACATTGTGCACTATGATCACAGGTATTAATTTGTTCTGCAAGCACGTTTATCAGCATTTACCTCTTCATTTATTACAGAGACAATGATTCTCTAAGCAGTAACTCTAACACTGAAGAATATAAACATATGGGGAGGGGAGAGGAGCTAATAGGACTAGGAAATGGAATGTACTAAATATTTCTGCACTCGTCATTTAAAAAGCAAGCTAATAACAAGTAAACATGTGACAACAGCAATAAAAACCAAACCAAATTCACAAAATCAATATCATTGCCAATTTGCCAAATACCATTAGTTATAATAACTTATTATTTTAAAACAGGGAAGGGAAAAGAATTACGCAGTCACACAGTGAGCTGGTGGTGTTCTCTCTCAGTCTCTGCCTCTGTGTTGCCGGCCATGAAAGTCCGTCCATCCCACACACACGTGACCCCATGTGGCCTGCTCAAACTCAACTAGGCGGCTCGCTGATGCTCCCTCCACTATGTAACGTGTGTGATGTGAGATGAAGTCAGTCACTCAGAGTCAGTGACGTTCAAGCCTGGCCGGCCCGGCCCACCCCCGCATTCCCTGGCCTCATCATCCAATTGGCAATTTGGCAATGACAGACTGAGCTGTGAGTGAGTGACAGATACATACTCAGTCTGTCTGATTGGTAGTAGATAGGTTGTGTTGCGGCCGGCTGGCCCGGTAATTGGTTAGAAGTGAACTTGAAGTAGTAATAGAAAGAACTTAAACAATAGACAAACACAGTCTACTGGCGTGACACTGCCTCCTGCCCTTAGCCTACTAGCAACACAACATGGTGCAAAGCAACTAGCGTAGCGGGCTGGTGGCATGCACCACTGCCACTGACTGCAGTCCCGCAATTATTACAATTATTACTCTTTGCGTGAGTTGGCTTAGCGCTCAACCAATAAGAGTCTTTGCTTTGTATTTAGCATGGGAACTTATGAGGCCTTTAAAAACCCCAGCATTAAAAAGAAAAAGAGCTAAGTATAACTAGTAAACTTAGTTCTTTTTTTACTTTAATGGTGGCATTTTTTTTTAGTATTATTATGCACTTACATACAACATAATGTATACAGTCCTGGAGTACAATGTTAACACACAGGGGCAATTTAATAAAGTGCGGACGGACATGATACGATGTAGCATATCATGTCCGGCCCACATCGATAAATGCCGACAGCATACGCTGTCTGCATTTATCATTGCACAAGCAGTTCTTGTGCAATGCTGCCCCCTGCAGATTCGCGGCCAGATTCTGCTAGCAGGGGGTGTCAATCAGCCCGATCATATAGGATCGGAAGAATTGATGTCCGCAGTCTCAGAGCAGGCGTACAAGTTATGGAGCATTGGTCTTTAAACCGCTGCTTCATAACTTCTGTTTCCGGTGAGCTTGAAGGCCTGCGCGGAAACAGGGGCATCATTACCATTTGGAGCTTGATTATTTGGCCCCAAAGAGATTATAGTAAAAAACTGTAAACACAAAGTCTAATAGGAAATAAAATAGTCCATTTTGTTTTCTTTTATTAGCCCTTAGAGTCCTTATTGGGTCACTCTTGGACCTTCTGAAGGGTGTAATTTGTTCTATGAGGGGATATTATAAAGCCGAAGTCAGTCAAGGACCTATTATTAGGTTAATGGCAGAAAGTTAAAGGGACAGTCTAGTCCAAAATAAACTTTAATGATTCAGATAGAGAATGTAATTTTAAACAATTTTCAAATTTACTTTTATCACCAATTTTGTTTTGTTCCCTTGGTATTCTTAGTTGAAAGCTAAACCTAGGAGGTTCATATGCTAATTTCTAAGCCCTTGAAGGCAGCCTCTTTTCTCAGGGCATTTTGTAGACATGTGCGTTTCGTTTGGTTCCGAATCGAAATTCGGACGAATTTGTCAAATTTGGAGCTTCGGATCGATTCGAATTTCCTAATTACCATAGCACCGCAACTAACCAATAAATCAGAATTAGTTTGAATTTATTTGTTACATTCGGGTGGCCATGGACTAATCACAATTACACTAGTAACGTACAGTATATTAGGTTATATCATTCTGCTATGGGTTACACCTAATATTACAGTACATAATACTAGTCTAATACACAGCACATACCGAACTTCCGAATTTACTAATCGAATCCGAACTGAATGCATCTGAATACATCTGAATTTATTCAAATCCAAATGAATCCGAAATGAATGCATTCGAATGTATCCAAATTCGAATCGATCCGAAAATGAAATTCGAAAACATTCCGAATCGATCCGAAACAAATTTTTCTGCCACGCACAAGTCTAGCATTTTGACATTTTTTCACCACTAGAGGGTGTTAATTCATGTGTGTCATATAGATAACACTGTGCTCACGCACGAGGAGTTCAGGTGAGCCAGCTCTGATTGGATAAAATGGATGTCTGTCAAAAGAACTCAACTAAGGGGGCAGTTTGCAGAGGATTAGATAGAAGTTAATCACAGAGGTAAAAAAGTGTATTTATATAACTGTGTTGGTTGTGCAAAACTAGGGAATGGGTAATACAGGGATTATCTTTCTTTTTAAACAGTTCAAATTCTGGTGTAGATTGTCCCTTTAAAATGAAGAGGTCAATGAACAAAAGTACAATAAAGTAAACTTCATCTGGACAAATAGAGTTAATGCAACTGTAGGTTTGTTGGTCTATGAGATCTCTCTGTCAGCGGGAGCACTGCTGATGGACAATCTATGTTGGTGTTCTAAGTGTGGATCACTTTACTGCCGTAGGGGGGTACAGTGTTTGATTTGTGGGGAATGTAAAAAAGCAGGTTATTTAATAACATTGAGATTAGTACTGCCATGCTTGACTGCCAGACCCAGGGAGAAAATTAAAAGGTAGAAGACATAACTCAGAAGCCAAAAGACAGATCCGTAAATTTAATACAAAATGTGAGAACCCAGGATATATGGGATGGTTGGCAACCATAACTGGGGTGTACCCTTAGTTACTGATAACGTCACCCAGTATTCCTTGCCCAGCTGATCTTCAGTACATGAGGTGAAGAAAGAAATACTAGCAGGCTGCTGATGGGAGCACAACACTGTAAGTCAGTGTGCAGTCTTGCTCTACTGGTGGGAAATCTGCATGCACATTGGTGTCCACTATTGACAACAGGATATTCCCAGGGAAAGGGGGTGATTTATTTTTCTGGGAGTGAGGGAGGATGGCTGAATTAAATATTGTTAATAAAAGAAAAAAAAGAAAAACGTTTATTTTACAGTATATACAGTATATATATATATATATATATATATATATATATATATATATATATATATATATAAAAACAACTACTGAAGTATAAAAAGAGGGCATTGTACTTTTCTCCCATTCCTCCCCCACTCTAACTAGACACCAGGGTATACCCAAGAGACCCTTGGGTCTAGAAGGGTACATTACCTTGGGGCTGTTTGTTTCTGCAGTAAGGAGGGTGCTTGTGATGGGAAAATGTGTCAAAAAATAAATAATGTATTGGAAAAAAATACTAATTAGAGGGTATGGGACTTCTGCCCCATCTCTCACCTACCACTCCAGCTAACCCAATCACTTCTCCCAGACTGCAGGGAGTGATTCTTGGTGTGAACATAATTATCCTGACTCACTTTCTAGCCCTCACACACACACACATTCCCAGGTAATCGCTCATACGCAGGCCCTCTCTCACAACTAGGCACACACACCAGATCTTCTAACACTATTATACACAACTACCAGGTGCTCTTCCACCCTTACACAGTCCCCTAGACGCTCTGCCATCCTTTCACACTTCACAAAGCCCTCTCCCACACTTAACAGAATTGTATATTACTTAAGGTTTGCACATTTGGAAAATATCTACTTTTATGGGTTAAACATGGTCTTTGGGATAGTTCAGCTTCATGCTATAAAAATACAATTCTTGGGGGCGTGTCCAAGCAGCGGCTCCGTGCAGTCGCATTTCCCTGAGCTCTGGGAGAGTGGGTTGTAGGCCGCTAAATATCAACTCACAAGTACGGCATCTGCTAACCAACTGGTCATTATACAACTTAATACAACTAGCTTCAGCTGTACGTATGACCCCAGGGCTGGAAACGGACAATTGAGGCTTGTAACAGCGGCGATCTCACAAGCAACGTTCCCCCCCTTGGTGACCGACCAGGGGTGCTCATCCAGAACCGAAATCAAGATAAACACATCTTACATCCTACCATTTCATTCCTTCATCAACTTTACTCTTACTTATTTGCTTTTTCCCTCCTCCTCACCTTCGTGGCGGAGCCTGCCTGTTATACACTTCGAATCTCTGAAAAAGAAAATGGCGGCCGCCATAACAGACACGGAGTGCGACAACACCTTCACATTGCTAGACCGCACTCTGCTCAAAATTGAAGTATTATTCCAGAAACTTATAGACAAGGCTCCGTCAGAGCAGGATCTTTTCTTCCTTATGCAGAAAGCTCCACCTTTCATCTCGGGGCAACCATCACCTTTGCAACCAAAGACACCGGAGCGTGACTTACCTCTTGGGCCCAAGAGGTCTGCAGAACTCAGTGGACTATTGCAAGAGAAATTTGATCGATCTGACCTCCTGGGCGTGATTACACTCAAGCCTACAAAGTGGCATGGAGAAAGAGAGCTTGTGGCGACCGCCAAAGATGAAAACCTCATGGAGAAACTTTTCTGTACACCACCGAACATTCCAGACTACAAATACTCTGCCCTCAACTCTAGTCGGATACCTGCACAACATACGCTCTCGACCCGAGCCGCAGAGACTAACCAGGCCCATGACAGCATTAAAGTAGAGTGGGGCTATACTTCCAACGCACAGTACTTATGGACTTCCCCCGACATAATGAGATCTCTGATTTCACTCTCTCCAAGAGGGTACATGACTGTATTCGGACCCCCACATGCATTGCAGGTCCCCAGGGAGAAATGGATAATTTTTCCAGCGTCATTTGACACATCATGGCACGGGAGGGTGTCAAATATGCCTATAAGTAAAACTCAATATGCTAAAATCTTATACCCGACTTAAACAAGTCCTAGGGGTTATGTAGGTAAAGTGTCTAACTGTCAGCCGTTAGCAATTGAAAAGTAGAAGTATTGTACAGCTCTATTTAGATTTTACTTCTACGTTAAGTTTTCTTTCTCCTTTTTTTTATGTTAAGTAAATTCATAAGGTTCGTTATGCTTAGATGTAGATAGACTGACAGACTGCCAGGTAGAGCCCCCACGCATTACTGTTCTCAATATATGACTCACACTTGTATTGCAATGTTGGAGATAGTGCTTTCTATAACAGGATACTTCCTAACATATGTGTTATCCTAAATGTATATATTCCTATAAATAGTAATCCCACGGCATTAAAGCACATCGAATATCTTAGTTCAATCTCTTCCTATGCCGCAAGCGGCCAAGGAGGTGGGGGAAAGATCCCTGTATAGAAAGTGTAGCCACTACTATTAAGATGAGAGGATTTGTCATACTTTTCTAATAGAGCTCAGCTCCGGCTAATTTAACATCCGCAAGTGAAACGGGTGAGGGGGCAGTAATTCACCACATGCCTGAAGGTAAAAATAAGCTCATATTGGTAAAGTTGAAGATGTGCCTTCAATTCATGTCATCTAATTGAGTTCTGGTCATCCACAACAGTTTTTGTTATGTTTGTTGTTTTTGTTTTAGATAACTGTTAGTTACCCCCAAAATTATTGCTTCAGATTCTCCTTATTTTGTTATGAGATCCAAAAGTGGTCTCCCATACCGAGGGTATAAAAGAGTGTTTGGCATATATAGCCCACACGTCCTACCTACGAATACAAGCAATATTCTTAAATCACAGGAATGACTTTCCTCCATTTATAGTGTATAAATTAGCCCACCAGATACGTACTTGCTGCTTTTTTTTTTCTTTCTAAGTGTAAAATATAGTCTTATAATAATTATGATCTATGGGACGTGAGGAGACACAGCAAAGGAGCATGATTGTACAATTCAATCAGTAATTTGCAATGACTGTTTATGTACCTACATTGTGCTTGTATTGATGTTTTCTTACCTGCTGTAAAACATACATTTCTCTAATAAAGCTCTTTGAAAATTAAAAAAAAAAACATTTAAAAAAAAAATACAATTCTTGCCAAGGCATATTGAAAATTGCAAATTTGTGGGCAGTGCCACGTAGCCATGTAGTTAAGAGAACATACACATGTTTGGTATCAGGCACGGACGTAGCATAGGGCATACAGGGTATTTTCCTGATGGGCAGGGCCTGTTGTGTTAGCCTCACCCAATTGCCTGCATTATTATATGTGCATAATGCAGCACCAGCCCTGCCTGTCACTGCCTTGCTGACTCTTTGCTTCAGGTCAGGGCCACTCCTGCTATGCTCAGGTGACTTAACAGACTGATGAGCAAGAAGCAGTTATTCTTCAATTAAATGTGAACTTCAATAGCTTCTGTTTAATTCCATTTCACTTTATTACTATTTAAGTACAACCAGCTTACAAAATAAAGTAAATGAAGGATGTCACAAACTTTAAATGTTTTTGTAAATGAAACTAGTACATTATATTTGTAGGTTTTAGGGTACTGTTAAATAACAAAAATGGGTTTTGAACTTTTTCGGTCTCAGTCCAGCCTTGTGTTTGGGAGACATGTGGTATTTAGTTTATCATTTGTTTTCTTCCTTCCTCTACAAGCTCAATAATCTGCTAAAAATAAAAAAAGGTGGATTTAAAAACAAAACAAAAAAGCCCAACAGATTTTAAGGCAATTCCTGGGCAAGTATTTTCCATGGAAAACTTTTGTAGAATTTGAAATCCCTTTAGGTGTTTATTTTTAGGAAACATATTTATTGGATAGGAACTGTGTGATAGATTACCCCTTTTAACCAAAGGATGGTGTATTTCAGTTCCGCCATGCTTGTCATACTTTAGCAAGCCCAGACACGGGTATAGAATGCTGAACATATTGATGGCCCTGCTGTAGCTCCAGTCCTCCATCCACAGCTCCGCCCCTCCCACAAATTACTGGTGGGCCATTGCCCACAAGTTTTAGACTCCCACATCCATGAAACCATCTGGCAGATGTTGGATGTATGCTATATGAAGGTTAAAAAAAGCATATACAGTACATCTTTAGCCTCTTTGCGCTCAGGAGACATGGGGGTATTCTTAGAGGTATAGGAAAGTCAAAATTAAACTTTTATGATTCAGAAAGAGCATCTACCTTTAAACAACTTTCCAATGTACTTCTAAATCTCATTTGCTTTTTTCTCTTGCTATTCTTTTGTTGAAGGTCATACCTAGGTTTAGGTGCATAAATGAACTACTGGGAACCAGTTGTTGATGGGTGGCTACACATATCTGCCTCTTGTCATTGGCTCACCCAATGTGTTCAGCTAGCTTCCAGCAGAATGAAGCAAATTTGATAATAGAAGTAAATTAGAAAGTTGTATGCTCTGAATCATTACATTTTTGGGTTTCATGTCCCTTTAATTTACCTTTTTCTTTCTTGTTACTGCTATGTTCTCAATATAATGTCAATAATCTAGTATATAAAGAAAGAACATGAAATAATATTTCAGTGAAAAATTAAAGAGAGGCAGCTACATTTAAAAATCATCATACATCCCTAGGTATTAGAAATATGGCCCAGAAGGAAGTGACACCGTGTTACTGGCAGCCACGGAGGGTAAAAATAATCATTGTATTATGTGTTACTGGCAGCATATCCTGTTTATACTCTGCTCTATGTGTCTTTTTTATACTGGTAACCATTGGAGTCAAAGCAATGCTGTGTGTGATATTGGCAGATAAAGAAGTAAACATGTATTTGTATGTGTTACTTGCAGCCATAGTGATAAAATTACTGTTGTGAAATAAAAAACTTACCTGATAAATTCATTTCTTTCATATTGGCAAGAGTCCATGAGCTAGTGACGTATGGGATATACAATCCTACCAGGAGGGGCAATGTTTCCCAAACCTCAAAATGCCTATAAATACACCCCTCACCACACCCACAATTCAGTTTAACGAATAGCCAACAAGTGGGGTGATAAAGAAAGGAGTAAAAAGCATCAACAAAGAAATTTGGAAATAATTGTGCTTTATACAAAAAAATCATAACCACCATAAAAAAGGGTGGGCCTCATGGACTCTTGCCAATATGAAAGAAATGAATTTATCAGGTAAGTTCTTACATAAATTATGGTTTCTTTCATGTAATTGGCAAGAGTCCATGAGCTAGTGACGTATGGGATAGAAATACCCAAGATGTGGAACTCCACGCAAGAGTCACTAGAGAGGGAGGGATAAAAATAAAAACAGCAATTTTTTGCTGAAAAAAAATATCCACAACCCAAAATCTAAGTTAATTCTCATTGAATGAAAACAAAAAACTTAAAACATAAGCAGAAGAATCATACTGAATCAGCTGTCTGAAAAACTTTCTACCAAAAAACTGCTTCTGAAAAAGCGGATACATCAAAACGGTAGAATCTAGTAAATGTATGCAAAGAAGAACAGGATAATGCTTTGCAAATCTGAACAACTGAAGCTTCATTCTTAAAAGCCCACAAAGTGGAGACTAATCAAGTAGAATGAGCTGTAATTCTCTGAGGCAGGGCTTGACCCGACCCCAAATAAGGTAAATGAATCAAAAGCTTTAACCACGAAGCCAAGGAAAAAGCAGAAGCCTTCTGACATTTCCTAGAACCAGAAAAGATAACAAATAGACTAGAAGTCTTTCTGAAATCTTTAGTAGCTTCAACATAATATTTCAAAACTCTTACCACATCCAAAGAATGTAAGGATTTCTCCAAAGAATTCTTAGAATTAGGACACAAGGAAGGGACAACAATTTCTCCAAAAATGTTGTTAGAATTCACAACCTTAGGTAAGAATTTAAATGAAGTCCGCAAAACTGCCTTATCCTGATGAAAAAATCAGAAAAGGAGATTCACAAGAATGAGCAGATAATTCAGAAACTCTTTTAGCAGAAGAGATGGCCAAAAGGAACAACACTTTGTTTAATGTCCAAAGAGAGCATAGGCTCAAATGGAGGAGGCTGTAAAGCCTTCAAAACCAAAATAAGACTCCAAGAGGAGAGATTGATTTAATGACAGGCTTGAAACAAAGCAAAGCCTGCACAAAACAGTGAATATCAGGAAGCTAATCAATCTTTCTGTGAAATGAGACAGAAAGAGCAGAGATTTGTCCCTTCAAGGAACTTGCAGACAAAACCTTTAGTTAAACCATCCTGAAGAAACTGTAAAAATCTAGGAATTCTGAAAGAATGCCAAGTGAACATATGAGAAGAACACCATGCAAATTAATCTTCCAAACTCAATAATAAATCTTTCTAAAAATAGATTTACGAGCCTGTAACATAGTATTAATCACTGAGTCAGAGAAACCTCTATGACTAAGCACTAGGCATTTAATTTCCATACCTTCAAATTTAATGATTTGAAATACTGATGGAAAAAACCTGTGAGGCCATGCTGGAACTACCAGCAATACAAATGACTGTTCCATGATGATTATGGATACCACTCTTGGAAGAAGAACTAGACGCGGGAAAATATAAGCAGGTTGGTAGCACCAAGAAAGTGTTAACGCATCCACTGCTTCCGCCTAAAGATCCCTGGACCTGGACAGGTACCTGGAAAGTTTCCTTGTTTAGATGAGACGCCATCAGAACTATTTCTGAAAGACCCCACAGCTGAACAATCTGAGAAAACACATCTGGAAGGAGAGACCACTCCCCTGGATGTAAAGTCTGACAGTTGAAAAATCTGCTTCCCGAATTGTCTACACCTGGGATATGTACCACAGAAATTAGACAAGAGCTGTATTCCTCCCAAAAAAAAGTATTAGAGATACTTCTTTCATAGCTAGTGGACTGTGAGTCCCACCCTGATGATTGACATATGCCACAGCTGTGATATTGTCTATCTTGAAAGCAATTAAATGGTCAAGCCAAGCCTGGAGACCCCTGAAAATTGCACAGAGTTACAAATATTTATTGGTAATCTCGCCTCTTGAGATTTCCAAACCCCTTGTGCTGTCAGAGATCCCCAAACAGCTCCTTAACCTGAAAAGACTTGCATCTGTTGTGATCACAGTCCAGGTTGGATGAACCAAAGAGACCCCTAGAACTATACGATGGTGATCTAACCACCAAGTCAGAGATAGTTAAATATTGGGATTCAAGGATATTAATTGTGATATCCTAGTATAATCCCCGCACCATTGATTCAGCATACAAAGCTGGAGAGGTCTCATATGAAAACGAGCAAAGGGAATCGAGTCAGATGCTGCAGTCATGAGACCTAAAACTTCCATGCACATAGCTACTGAAGGAAATAATAGAGACTGAAGGTTCCGACAAGCTGAACCCAATTTAAATTGTCTCTTGTCTGTTAGAGACAGAGACATTGACACAATCTATCTGGAAACCTAAAAAGGTGACCCTTGTCTGAGGAATCAATGAACTTTTTGGTAAATTGATCCTCCAACCATGTCTTTGAAGGAACTACAGAAGTTGATTCGTATGAGATTCTGCAGAACGAAAAGACTGAGCAAGTACCAAGATATCGTCCAAATAAGCAAACACCGAGAACCATTGAAATGATTCCTAGAGCTGTCCCTAGGCCAGAAAGGAAGAGCAACAAATTGGTAATGCTTGTCTAAAAAAAAGAATCCCAGAAAATGAAAATAATCTGAATGAAACAGAATATGAAGATATGCATCATGTAAGGCTATTGTGGGCATATAATGCCCTTGCTGAACAAAAGGCAGAATAGACCTTATAGTCATCATTCTGAAAGATGGTACTCTTACATGTCAATTCAAAAATATTTTTACATCCAAAACTGGTCTGAATAATTTTCTTTCTTTGGGACAATGAATAGTTTTGAATAAAACCCCAGACCCCATTCCTGAAACAGAACTGGCATGAATACCCCAGATAACTCCAGGTCTGAAACACACTTCAGGAAAGTCTAAGCTGCTGGAATGCGTGAGAGAAAAAAACTTCTCACAGGCGGTCTTACGCTGAATCCTATTCTGTACCCCTGAGAAACAATATTCTGAATTTAAGGATTTTGGACCAAATTGATCCAAACAATTTAGAAAAATCTTAATCTGCCCCCTACCAGCTAAGCTGGAATAAGGGACGCACCTTCATGCGGACTTGGGGGCTGGCTTTGATCTCTTAAATGACTTTAATTTATTCCAATTTGAAGAAGGCTTCCAATTGGAAACATATTCCTTGGGGAAGAATTAGGTTTCTGCTCCTTATTAAGAACAAAAACGGTTAGAAGCTTAAGATTTACGCTTAGAACTTAATCTTTAGGCAAAAAAACTCCCTTCCACACAGTAACAGTTGAAAGTATTGAATTCAACTGTGAACCAAATAATTTATTACCTTGGAAGGAAAGAAAATAGAAATCTGGACTTAGAAATCATATCAGCATTCCAAGATTTAAGCCACAAAGCTCTTCTAGCTAAAATAGCTAAAGACATAGATTTAACATCAATTTTGTTATCAAAAAATGGCATCAGAAATGAAATTATTAGCATGTTGAATCAAGTTAAAAATGCTAGACAAATCATGACCCGATACTTGTTGCGCTAAAGTTTCCAACCAAAAAGTTGAAGCAGCTGCAACATAAGCCAAATAAATTGCAGGCCTAAGAAAAGGACCTGAAAATAAATTAATTTTCCTTAGATAAGATACAAGTTTCCTATCTGAAGGATCTTTAAAATAAATACTATTTTCAATAGGAATAGTAGTACGTTTAGCAAGAGTAGAGATAGCCCCATTAACTTTGGGGATCTTTTCCCAAAACTCCAATCTAACTGCTGGCAAAGGATACCATTTTTAAAACCTTAAAGAAGAAATAAAGGAAGTAACGGGCCTATTCCATTCCTTAGAAATTATATCAGAAATAGCATTAGGAACTGGAAAAAAACCTCTGAAGTAACCACAAGAGGTTTATAAACAGAATTTAAATGTTTACTAGCTTTAAAATCAAGAAGACTAGTCTCCTCAATATACAATATAATCAACACTTCTTCAACAAAGAACAAATGTACTCCATTTAAAATAAATAAGTAGATTTGTTAGTGTCAATATCTGATGAAGGATCTTCTGAATCAGATAGATCCTCCTCATCAGAGAAGGATAATTTTGTATATTGTCGGTCATTTAAAATTCATCAACTATATGAGAAGTTTAAAAAAGACCTTTACATTTTATTAGAAGGCGGGATGGCAGACAAAGCCTTCTGAATAGAATCAGAAAAATATTCTTATAAATTCACCGGTATATCTTGTACATTAGATGTTAAAAGAATAGCAACAGGCAATGCATTATTACTGATGGACATATTTTCTGCATGTAAAAGTTTATCATGATAACTAATTACAAACCACAGCTCAAGATATAATCTCCATAACATTATAATAAATGTACTTAGCTTTGGTAGAACTGATATCAGTCAGCAGGATTTGAACAGTGTTTTCTGATACAGGAACAGTTTGAGACATCTTGCAAATGTAAAAGAAAAAACAACATATAAAGCAAAATTATCAATTTCCTTATATGACAGTTTCAGGAATGGGAGAAAAAAATGCAAACAGCATAGCCCTCTGACATAGAAAAAAGGCCAGAGGCAAAAGGAATGGGGTCTTAAATAATGAAAATATTTGGTATGACGCACAACAAACAGAAAAATATTTTTTGCCGCCAAAGACGTCCGGAAACGAAACACTAGCGTCATAGATGACGCAACCTCGTGAAGGACTCAGCGCCAACTAAGATGCCGGAAATGACGAATTTGTGTCAACGAACGTAACTTTCGCGCCCCAAAAATTTCGTGCCAAGATTGACGCAATAAATTTTGGCAGTTTGCGCCATCGCAAGCCTAATACAGCCTGCAATTTAAAAAAGAGTCAATTTGAAAAAGACTAAACCCCAGGTAAGAAATAATTTTTCTTAAAAATGCATTTCCCAGATATGAAACTGACAGTCTGCAAAAAAAGGAAATATACTGAAACCTGAATCATGGCAAATATAAGTACAATACATATATTTAGAACTTTATATTAAGTGCCAAGCCATAGCTGAGAGTGTCTTAAGTAAATAAAACATACTTACCAAAAGACACCCATCCACATATAGCAGATAGCCAAACCAGTACTGGAACGGTTATCAGTAGAGGTAATGGAATATGAGAGTATATCGTCGATCTGGAAAGGGAGGTAGGAGATGAATCTCTACGACCGATAACAGAGAACCTATGAAATAGATCCCCGTTAGGAAGACCATTGCATTCAATAGGTGATACTCCCTTCACATCCCTCTGACATTCACTGTACTCTGAGAGGAATCAGGCTTAAAAAAAGCTGAGAAGCGCATATCAACGTAGAAATCTTAGCACAAACTTACTTCACCACCTCCATAGGAGGCAAAGTTTGTAAAACTGAATTGTGGGTGTGGTGAGGGGTGTATTTATAGGCATTTTGAGGTTTGGGAAACTTTGCCCCTCCTGGTAGGATTGTATATCCCATACGTCACTAGCTCATGGACTCTTGCCAATTACATGAAAGAAATATGGTGAAGTCAAGGATGAGGCCTAACATAGAGCGTTAAAGCCATTTTGTGATCCTACCCCCAACTAGGGTTGCCACCATTTCCGCAAAATAAATACTGTTCATGTTCATTAGAATAAATTTGCATAAATAATTATACAGCATAACTTAGGAACTAAAGCTGCCAGGATTTATATTAAATAAACATTGATTTACAATTCTAGCACACTTAAAATAAGTTCCCCCATGATATCATCTTTATTTCTCTATTTATTCTTTATTTTCAACTTTGACTTGAACCTTAAAAATACCGGCCGTTACGGTAAAATACCGGCTGAGTGGTAACTTCACCTACCACCCATTCCCAGTAACCTACAGTTTGTCCAGTGATTGTAGGATAGTTGGTAACCCAAGCTGTGACACATCTTACACACACGCCTAGATCACCCAGTCCCAGAAGGCCTCAGAGAAATATTGAGATGTTTGAAGCCTGAACAATGTGAATGTTACCATGTACAAAATATATAAAGCCACATTACAAAAAAGAATAACACAAAAACATTTTGCTAAAGTATTGTCATAAAAAACAATCGGCTAGATTACGAGTTTTGTGTTATGAGTAAAAAAGCAGCTTTAAACCTCATAACGCTGCCTTTTTACTACCGCTGCTATTACTTATAGGTACAGCTGCCCCGCACACTTTTTTTAGCCTTACTGCAAATCAGCTTACGCAATTTACGTATAGCCTTTTTTCAATGGGACTTCCATAGCGTTGGTATTAAAAGATTTTTTTTGTAGGCCAAAAAGTGAGCGGTACAGCCTATCCCGCAAGATTCGTAACGCATTCTAAAGTCATTAGTGAGTTTTACACTACAAAGCTGTAGCATAAAACTCATAACTAAAGTGCTAAAAAGTACACTAACCCATAAACTACCTATTAACCCCTAAACCGAGGCCCTGCCGCATAGCAAACACTAAAATAAATGTATTAACCCCTAATCTGCTGCTCTAGACATCGCCGCCACTAGAATAAACATATTAACCCCTAAACCGCCGCACTCCCGCATCGTAAACACTAGTTAAATATTATTAACCCTAATCTGCTGTACCTAACATCGCCGCCACCTACCTACATTTATTAACACCTAATCTGCCGCCCCCAACGTTGCTGCCACTATACTATATTTATTAACCCCTAAACCTAAGTCTAACCCTAACCCTAACACCCCCTAACTTAAATATAATTAAAATAAATCTAAATAAAACCCACAATTAATAACTAAATAATTCCTATTTAAAACTAAATACTTACCTGTAAAATAAACCCTAAGATAGCTACAATATAACTAATAGTTTAATTGTATCTAGCTTAGGGTTTATTTTTATTTTACAGGCAAGTTTGTATTTATTTTAACTAGGTAGAATAGTTACTAAATAGTTATTAACTATTTTATAACTACCTAGCTAAAATAAATACTGTAAAATAAAACCTAACCTAAGTTACACTAACACCTAACCATACACTACAATTAAATAAATTACCTAAATTAAATACAATTACCTACATTACAAAAACAAACAAACACTAAATTACACAAAATAAAAAACAAATTACAAGATATTTAAACTAATTACACCTAATCTAATAGCCCTATCAAAATAAAAAAGCCCCCCCCCAAATAAAATAAAAACCCTAGCCTAAACTAAACTACCAATAGCCCTTAAAAGGGCCTTTTGCGGGGCATTTCCCCAAAGAAATCAGCTCTTTTACCTGTAAAAAAAATACAAACACAATCCCCCAACAGTAAAACCCACCACCCACACAACCCACCCCCCAAATAAAACTCTAACTAAAAAACCTAAGCACCCCATTGCCCTGTAAAGGGCATTTGGATGGGCATTACCCTTAAAAGGGCATTTAGCTCTATTGCAGCCCAAAGCCCTAACCTAAAAATAAAACCCATCCAATAAACCCTTAAAAAAAACTAACACTAACCCCTGAAGATCCACCTACAGTTTTGAAGAGCCGACATCCATCCTCAACGAAGCCGGGAGAAGTCCTCATCAAAGTGGAAAGAAGTCCTCAATGAAGCCGGGAGAAGTCTTCATCTAAGCCGGGAGAAGTGGTCCTCCAGACGAGCAGAAGTCTTCATCCAGACGGCATCTTCTATCTTCATAGTATTTAGTTTTAAATAGGAATTAGTTAGTTATTAATAGTAGATTTTATTTAGATTTATTTCAATTATATTTAAGTTAGGGGTTGTTAGGTTTAGACTTAGGTTTAGGGGTTAATAAATATAGTATAGTGGCAGATTAGGGGTTAATAATTGTAGGTAGGTGGCGACGATGTTAGGGGTGGCAGATTAGGGGTTAATAATATTTAACTAATGTTTGCGATGCGGGAGTGCGGCGATTTAGGGGTTAATATGTTTATTATAGTGGTGGCGATGTCCGGAACGGCAGATTAGGGGTTAATAAGTATAATGTAGGTGGTGGCGATGTCAGGGGTTGCATATTAGGGGTTAATAAGTGTAAGATAGGGGTGTTTAGACTCAGGGTTCATGTTAGGGTGTTAGGTGTAAACATAAATTTAGTTTCCCCATAGGAATCAATGGGGCTGCGTTACTGAGCTTTACGCTGCTTTATTGCAGGTGTTAGACTTTTTCTCAGCCGGCTCTCCCCATTGATGTCTATGGGGAAATCGTGCACGAGCACGTACAACCAGCTCACCGCTGACTTAAGCAGCGCTGGTATTGGAGTGTGGTATGGAGCACAATTTTGCTCTACGCTCACGTCTTTCCTTTTAACTTCGGGTTTATAAAAACCTGTAATACCAGTGCTGTAGGTAAGTGAGCGGTGACAATAACGTGCAAGTTAGCACCGCACCCCTCATAACGCAAAACTCGTAATCTGACCGAAAGTAAACATTACAATGCACAGAACCTTATTTTCAAAATGGTATTTGCATTTTCTGCCTTAGAAAAACTATTTTGGTAATAATCAGAAAGTACTGTGATGAAATATGTTAGGGTGACATCTAGTGGCTTTGTACTGAACAGCAAATGGAAAATTATTAAAAGGAAATTTATAAATCCAACTTCACTGCCAGTACCATTATGATCCAAAATAATTATAGTCACAATAACAGAGTTAACCGATAAGAACAATTAAAAATTAAGGACATCCTAATTATATCAGAAACATCAGGATACTAAAAGAATCCCCTAGTTAAGTAGATATCAAGGGTATCCAAGACTATCTGACTACATTGATAAAGGCCCATTTATGGCTTGAAATGCTTTTATGTATTTAGGGTTAGATAACAAGTGAGGTGCAAATGGTTGTGCGCATTGTCTTTTCGCGACTCTTTTTTAATTGCGCTGATATTACAAGTTGAGCGAATCGCCATATACGCTTTAATCCTTACCGCGATCTCAGAGCTGTGGTTAACTGTTTTCCTAAACAAAAAGTTGCACAAAGCACTTTCAAAATTACATTGCAAAGTACAGTTACACAAAAAAAAGCCGCCAAAGTATTCTAAAAAATAAAGATACATACAGATACATTGCTCAAGATGTATTTATATGTATATTTATGTCTATATATGTGTACATATATATAATTGTATTTATATGTGTATGTATGTATTGACAGACATATATACACATATAAACACATTTATATATGTACACATAGACATATATATTAGTGCATTAGAGCCCTTTGCCATTAAGTAGATGAAAATATGTAAAAACATATTTATGCAATATTCATATTCAAGATTTTAACTATGCATTTACTGAAACTATTTTATTGACTTCTATGGGGAATGCAAAAATGCAATTGTATTTGCACAATCTCGGGTGCTAGATTTCTATGGGGGAATACTTGCACGCACACGTGAAAACTTAAGTTAGGATTTTTGCTCTATTTGGGTTACTGCTAGAGCAAAAAAAGGCCTAGATTTGGAGTTTGGCGGTAAAAGGGCTGTTAACGCTCCGCGGGTTTTTTTCTGGCCGCACCATAAATTTAACTCTGGTATCGAGAGTTCAAACAAATGCTGCGTTAGGCTCCAAAAAAGGAGCGTAGAGCATTTTTTCCGCAAATGCAACTCTCGATACCAGAGTTGCTTACGGACGCGGCCAGCCTCAAAAACGTGCTCGTGCACGATTCTCCCATAGGAAACAATGGGACTGTTTGAGCTGAAAAAAAACCTAACACCTGCAAAAAAGCAGCGTTCAGCTCCTAACGCAGCCCCATTGTTTCCTATGGGGAAACACTTCCTACGTCTGCACCTAACACTCTAACATGTACCCCGAGTCTAAACACCCCTAACCTTACACTTATTAACCCCTATTCTGCCGCCCCCGCTATCGCTGACCCCTGCATATTTTTTTTAACCCCTAATCTGCCGCTCCGTAAACCGCCGCAACCTACGTTATCCCTATGTACCCCTAATCTGCTGCCCTAACATCGCCGACCCCTATATTATATTTATTAACCCCTAATCTGCCCCCCTCAACGTCGCCGACACCTGCCTACACTTATTAACCCCTAATCTGCCGAGCGGACCTGAGCGCTACTATAATAAAGTTATTAACCCCTAATCCGCCTCACTAACCCTATCATAAATAGTATTAACCCCTAATCTGCCCTCCCTAACATCGCCGACACCTACCTTCAATTATTAACCCCTAATCTGCCGAGCGGACCTCACCGCTATTCTAATAAATGTATTAACCCCTAAAGCTAAGTCTAACCCTAACACTAACACCCCCCTAACTTAAATATAATTTACATCTAACGAAATAAATGAACACTTATTAAATAACTTATTCCTATTTAAAGCTAAATACTTACCTGTAAAATAAATCCTAATATAGCTACAATATAAATTATAATTATATTATAGCTATTTTAGGATTAATATTTATTTTACAGGGAACTTTGTAATTATTTTAACCAGGTACAATAGCTATTAAATAGTTAAGAACTATTTAATAGTTACCTAGTTAAAATAATAACAAATTTACCTGTAAAATAAATCCTAACCTAAGATATAATTAAACCTAACACTACCCTATCAATAAATTAATAAAATAAACTACCTACAATTACCTACAATTAACCTAACACTACACTATCAATAAATTAATTAAACACAATTCCTACAAATAAATACAATTAAATAAACTAGCTAAAGTACAAAAAATAAAAAAGAACTAAGTTACAAAAAATAAAAAAATATTTACAAACATAAGAAAAATATTACAACAATTTTAAACTAATTACACCTACTCTAAGCCCCCTAATAAAATAACAAAGCCCCCCAAAATAAAAAATTCCCTACCCTATTCTAAATTAAAAAAGTTACAAGCTCTTTTACCTTACCAGCCCTGAACAGGGCCCTTTGCAGGGCATGCCCCAAGAATTTCAGCTCTTTTGCCTGTAAAAAAAAACATACCATACCCCCCCCCAACATTACAACCCACCACCCACATACCCCTAATCTAACCCAAACCCCCCTTAAAGAAACCTAACACTAAGCCCCTGAAGATCTTCCTACCTTGTCTTCACCATCCAGGTATCACCGATCCGTCCTGGCTCCAACATCTTCATCCAACCCAAGCGGGGGTTGGCGATCCATCATCCGGTGGCTGAAGAGGTCCAGAAGAGGGTCCAAAGTCTTCCTCCTATCCGGCAAGAAGAGGACATCCGGACCGGCAAACATCTTCTCCAAGCGGCATCTTCGATCTTCTTCCATCCGGTGCGGAGCGGGTCCATCTTGAAGCAGGCGACGCGGATCCATCCTCTTCTTCCGTTGTCTCCCGACGAATGACGGTTCCTTTAAGGGACGTCATCCAAGATGGCGTCCCTCGAATTCCGATTGGCTGATAGGATTCTATCAGCCAATCGGAATTAAGGTAGGAATTTTCTGATTGGCTGATGGAATCAGCCAATCAGAATCAAGTTCAATCCGATTGGCTGATCCAATCAGCCAATCAGATTGAGCTCGCATTCTATTGGCTGATCGGAACAGCCAATAGAATGCGAGCTCAATCTGATTGGCTGATTGGATCAGCCAATCGGATTGAACTTGATTCTGATTGGCTGATTCCATCAGCCAATCAGAAAATTCCTACCTTAATTCCGATTGGCTGATAGAATCCTATCAGCCAATCGGAATTCGAGGGACGCCATCTTGGATGACGTCCCTTAAAGGAACAGTCATTCGTCGTTCAGTCGTCGGTCCGGATGGATGTTCCGCACTGGAGGTCTTCAGGATCCTGCCGCTTCGCTCCGGATGGAAGACCATAGAAGATGCCGCCTGGATGATGACTTCAATCGGATGAAGATCCTCTTCTGCCCCACTTGGATGAAGACTTTGACCGGATCATGGACCTCTTCAGCCCCCCGCTTGGGCTTGGATCAGGACATCGGAGGAGCTCTTCAGGACGGATCGGTGAACCTGGATGGTGAAGACAAGGTAGGAAGATCTTCAGGGGCTTAGTGTTAGGTTTATTTAAGGGGGGTTTGGGTTAGATTAGGGGTATGTGGGTGGTGGGTTGTAATGTTGGGGGGGGGTATTGTATTTATTCTTTTACAGGCAAAAGAGCTGAAATTCTTGGGGCATGCGGTAAAAGAGCTTGTAACTTTTTTAATTTAGAATAGGGTAGGGAATTTTTTATTTTGGGGGTCTTTGTTATTTTATTAGGGGGCTTAGAGTAGGTGTAATTAGTTTAAAATTGTTGTAATATTTTTCTTATGTTTGTAAATATTTTATTATTTTTTGTAACTTAGTTCTTTTTTATTTTTTGTACTTTAGCTAGTTTATTTAATTGTATTTATTTGTAGGAATTGTGTTTAATTAATTTATTGATAGTGTAGTGTTAGGTTAATTGTAGGTAATTGTAGGTAGTTTATTTTATTAATTTATTGATAGGGTAGTGTTAGGTTTAATTATATCTTAGGTTAGGATTTATTTTACAGGTAAATTTGTTATTATTTTAACTAGGTAACTATTAAATAGTTCTTAACTATTTAATAGCTATTGTACCTGGTTAAAATAATTACAAAGTTGCCTGTAAAATAAATATTAATCCTAAAATAGCTATAATATAATTATAATTTATATTGTAGCTATATTTGGATTTATTTTACAGGTAAGTATTTAGCTTTAAATAGGAATCATTTATTTAATAAGAGTTAATTTATTTCGTTAGATGTAAATTATATTTAAGTTAGGGGGGTGTTAGTGTTAGGGTTAGACTTAGCTTTAGGGGTTAATACATTTATTAGAATAGCGGTGAGCTCCGGTCGGCAGATTAGGGGTTAATAATTGAAGTTAGGTGTCGGCGATGTTAGGGAGGGCAGATTAGGGGGTTAATACTATTTATTATAGGGTTAGTGAGGCGGGTTAGGGGTTAATAACTTTATTATAGTAGCGCTCAGGTCCGCTCGGCAGATTAGGGGTTAATAAGTGTAGGCAGGTGTCGGCGACGTTGAGGGGGGCAGATTAGGGGGTTAATAAATATAATATAGGGGTCGGCGGTGTTAGGGGCAGCAGATTAGGGGTACATAGGGATAACGTAGGTGGCGGCGCTTTGCAGTCGGAAGATTAGGGGTTAATTATTTTAAGTAGCTGGCGGCGACGTTGTGGGGGGCAGGTTAGGGGTTAATAAATGTAATACAGGGGTCGGCGGGGTTAGGGGCAGCAGATTAGGGGTACATAAGTATAACGTAGGTGGCGGTCGGCAGATTAGGGGTTAAAATTTTTTAATCGAGTGGCGGCGATGTGGGGGGAGCTCGGTTTAGGGGTACATAGGTAGTTTATGGGTGTTAGTGTACTTTAGGGTACAGTAGTTAAGAGCTTTATGAACCGGCGTTAGCCAGAAAGCTCTTAAAGGATTCCAAAACTTTGCTTTTGTTACTCCATTTAACTACCTAAAATCGATTAACAATAACTTAAGGATTAAAACTTACCTGTTTTTAATTTTAAACGAGTATTTCTTGCGTTACAAAAGTACTTACAAAATCCTTGAAATCGCGTCACCCAAGCCAAACCCCCTTTCTCAGTGTATAAATTATAACACAGTCAGTCCAATCACTATGCTCTAGCGTGCATATCATTATCCCTAGGATTCGTCATCGCGCGCATGCGCAAACTATTCCTCCGCTTATCGCATATTGGCTATTTGAATACAATCGCCATTACAAGCCATCTACTGGCATAACGCATGCGCATTAAAAAAATTATATTGATTACATCGGTATTCATATCTTTTTAACATCGGTATTAAATGCGTTATATATTGTATATATGCTCGTTATTACTAGGGGTATTATAGCAGCTAAGCGCGCACATCTTACCTGCTCGAGAACGCTGGAACATCTGAGAAGAGAATGCTCGATTACGGCGGTCTGCAGCTCAAAATGATGGTGACGTATTTTATGACGCGTGAAAAATACAGCGCATGCGCAGTACGTCAGATTACGGCCATATTGTTAACGCAGGTTATCAGGGACTATTGGTTACGGACATCGCAACTAGTAAGTGTGGGTTTGGAAATCTATTAAATTTGTATTAAGAATATACAGAAAACGATACATATTTTATAATTCAAGCATATTGTCAATATGATTATTACATATGTTTTAATCGTTTGAAAGGAACTTTGTTGAAAGGTTTAGTGTCCCTTTAACTCCTGCTATTTTCAGGCGGCTGGAGTTTTGTCGTTAGAGCTCTAACGCTCACTTCAGAAACGACTCTAAATACCAGCGTTAGGAAGATCCCATTGAAAAGATAGGATACGCAAATGGCATAGGGGGATCTGCGGTATGGAAAAGTCACGGCTGAAAAGTGAGCGTTAGACCCTTTAATTACTGACTCCAAATACCAGCGGGCGGCCAAAACCAGCGTTAGGAGCCTCTAACGCTGGTTTTGACGGCTACCGCCGAACTCCAAATCTAGGCCTAAGTTTTTTGGAACTTCTAATACTAACGCAACCTGACTAGTACAAAAAGCTCTAATACCATGCCACTTGTAATATGTCCGTTAATTGTTACCTTGTGACCCATTTATTAGCTTCCACCTGATGCTGAGGTTCCAGTTATCAGCAAGGAATCTGTATGTGTGTGTGATGGGGGTAGGGTAGAGAGTTTTTCATTGATCCCTTTATATTTACTTTGCTGGAGGCTTCTTTAAGTATCCTGATGTTTTTTTTTTTTATATAATTAGGGTGTTCTCTTCTATTTGAGTTTTAATTGTTTATTTAAAAATGTAAATATTTTTTAGATGCTGTATGATATTAGGAAAAACACTTGGGAATCTTGTGAAATATTACACCTGATATTCAAAGTTAAGAGTTATATGGTTTTCGCACAAAGGTAGAAACTTTAATACAGTTTTCATGTGAAGTCAGACACTTTTTATATGGTTTTCAAGCACAAAAATGCTATTAATGCATTGAAACTATTACTATTAAAACATTTTTTTTTCAAGTTCAAGCAAAAATGTGCAACAGATGGCACTAGGTATACCAAACAGTCTACAAACGACAAGGGAAGCACCTTGATTTAGCAGAGTAGGCGTCTCATCCCTACAGGCCAGACTCACCTCCTCCAACTTCACGGTTCCTTTTGCGGTGGTTGTGGGCAGGTGAGAGTTAAACAAGAAAACAACGAATAACTCCTGGATAAAGTGAAAAATTTCAGCTTGGACGCCTCAGCGTAGTCACACAAAAAATACCATGAACAGCCCAATATTCAGACAAAGTTAAACGTCCATCATTTATTTGTGAAATATAAAAAGCGGAAAACTCACATAGTGGTTTGCGGTCAGCAGGGTGCTTACGTCATCTGACATGTACTGCGCTTTCTCGAAGATTGGCTAGAGACAGGTGTGCACAGGTTTACATACCTATGTGGATCCACCCCTAGCCATGAAGTATTATACTGTGAGTTGCTGAATTTGCATCCAACCGTTTTGTAGGCATATACCAAAACATATATGCAGTGTCAAATTGCACTATAGGTAGCTCTTAGTATTCCAACTAGTATGCAAAGCAGCAAACTCTGCAGAAAAACAAACTCGAAAAGAAATTAATATAGAATTCGAAAGCAATAAAGTATTTACAAAAGATTTTTACATATAAAATCTAAACAGACTCTATTTTGTCACTCCAAATTGTACTTATGTTTGGAAACATTGTTACATTTTTACCGCTACTTAGTACTAGTTGCAATATAAAATAGTCTGTTGTAATGACAAACCTTTATTGTCATTTTAAAGCTAGCGACCCTGTAATGCTATATGTTTAACCCTCATAAAGATAAAGTACTGCTCAGGAGTACAATGCTAGTCACAGCGCTGGGTCGTGCAGCTACAGCAGTTTTCACTCTGGACAAGCAGTTCTCTGCATCTCCCGACTGGTACTTTAAAACAACTTTCCAATTTACTTGTATTATCTAATTTGTTTTGCTCTCTTGGTATAAATTGTTAAAAAAAAAAGATACATAGGTAGGCTCAAAAGCTGCGTCATGTTATTGGCTCACCCCATGTGTTCAGCTAACTCCCAGTAGTGCATTGCTGCTTCTTCAACAAAGGATACAAAGAGAATAAAGCAAATTAGATCACAAAAGTAAATTGGAAAGGTATTTAAAATAGTATGTTCTATCTGAATCATGAAAGAAACATTTTGGGTTTTATGTCCTTTTAACTATGTTTAACTCTTTTGTAGATTTGCAGGGTCACTAGTTTTTAAATGACAGGGTCTAATAAATTAGAGCATATCGTTTTTTGACAATAATGGCCTTTTAATAACTACCCATTTCAATTACTGGTGTTTCCAACATATTCTTGATGCACAATGAAATATTGCAGTTATTTTAGCAAACCCTTGGAAAATAATGGGATATGCATGGCATTACTTGCAGAGGTTTGAAACGTAATATGTGACATTTTGAAAATCGTGCTTTCATAAAGGTCAATATGCTGATCATGCTTAAAGCTATTTTAAAATCATGTTAACTGTTTTAAATCCATTGAATAACAGTCATCCTAACAATAATATGCAGGGCATGTGGATATGAAAAAAGTGATCAAGCAAGTGTTTGCTATTACCATAAATACAATGATAGTGTCAGGGTGCCAGGAATCAGACTGAGATGGAAAGTGCAAAAATAATCACACCTTTATTAATAGCAAAAAATAATAAAATGTACACAAGTAAAATAACAAGCCAGGAGTCAAAACCAGAGCTGGTAGTCAGACAAGCCGAGTCAGGAGCCAAAGCGAATAGTCAGACGAGCCGAGTCAGGAGCCAAAGCGAGTAGTCAGACAAGCCGGAATCAGGAACAAGGAGAACAGCAGAGTCAGGAACAAGCCAGGGATCAGGAACCAGAAGGGACGTCAGACAACCAGGTAATACACAGGAACTGGAACTCACAAACAGGTCTGAGACAACGCAAGGGCAAAGCATACTGAACAGAGGCCCTTTAAATAATAATTGATGACATCACAATTCTGAGACTGCATCCTGTCTCACACAGATTATGTACACCAGTCTGGCCATAAAAGGCATGCAGGAAATGAGCAGCATCACACACTATGCACCAGAGTCAGCAAGAGAGGTGAGTAAAATGGCTGCCAGCTGCACATGGCAAACAAATCAGGGAAAAAACCCTGACAGATAGAAAGTAAACCTTTGTGTAGCACATCTGTACATCCAATCATTACACAAGACTTTGTTCAACTGAAAATCTTATAAACCACAACAAGGTATTCTGCATAAGCTATGTTTGCCTCTAAAATTCATGAAACAAATAAATCAGATACAAGAGTCAAAAACAGATTCATGGTTGGAAAATTGTGGGGTACGAGAAAGACTTGGGAGTGACAGTAGCATAATTAAAGGAAAAGTGATAGAGGGAGAGAAAGGGAGAGTCTTTTTTTGTGGTTTTCATAACACAGTACGGGCAGAGAGGAAAAACGTGATGGAGGATGGAGCACAAAAATATTCCTATGGCACACGGCACACATAAAAAGTAAGCAGCCATCCATACAGATGGAGAAGGACACCCATAGGACACAAATACAACAGACCAGCATTGCTCCAAGGCTCCTTGATAGATTAAAAGACCACAAGTTTTTTCATTAAAAAAGCACTGCTTATATTTTGGCTGGATTAAAAAATCAAGATGCTTTATTTGCAATAACTTAAAACAAAGTTAGTGCATTCAAAAAGGGTGTCTGTGGAAAAGTCAGGAACAACAAGTTCACATTCAAAACAAAGTTCAAAAAGTCATGTGATTGTCAATGCAATCACGTGACTTCAACACTTGAATTGGGTGTGGGGGACTGCCTACTATGCTAGGCACATCCTCAGTCCAATTATTTGTTTTCTAGAAGCAGGAGGGAGCAGGACACTGAAAAAGCGAGAACGTTCCATGCCCTCCAAACGGCGTTAAGGACTGCATGGAACTTCCTAACAGCGTCAAGGGGTTAAAAGATAGATGTTATGGGGCCGATTTATCAAGCCCCGTATTTATCTGTTTCTGTGTGAGTCTCCAGGCTCGCTGGAAACAGGAGTTAAGAAGCAGCGGTCTTAAAATCGCTGCTACTTAACTCGTCCGCCACCTCTCAGGTGGCAGACAGCAATCAGCCCAATCTGATACAATCATGTTGTTGATTGACACCCCCTGCTAGCGGCCAATCAGCCGTGAATGTGCAGTAAGCGGCATTGCACAAGCATTTCACAAGAAATGCTTGTGCAATGATAAATGCCGACAGCGTATGCTGTTGGCATTTATCGATGTCCGCTCGCACTATGATAAATTGGCCCCCATGACTGTAAAGCAGCACTAAAGAAGAAAATGGGAATGATATATATATATATATATATATATATATATATATATATATAAAAGCATTTTAAGGGAGCCAAGACAGTGCTTTTACTATAGAGTTTAATGAATTGGAGTAGATGCTATGCAAAGCTATGTTACCACAGGCTGTCATGGGATTAGAATACAGTATGGAAACAAAGGATGCATCCATCCTCAGAAAAAAATCACTAACATGTCACTTATACACACACCAAAATGTATCACACATACATAAACATCACAAGAAACTCATGCACACAAAAAATATATACCTGAAAGAAACATCAGTCACAATAGTTTACACCAGACGTGCATTTGTTTTGTAACACAAAAAAACATATATGCGTTTCATTTTCACAAATATCTGAATGAATTCATAAACTAATTTAAAGAAAATGAACATATACTAACAAAATTGGTTAGTATATATTTGTTTTCCTTTAATTTAGCTTTAAAAGGTAACATACTTACCTAAAGTGCTCTGGGGAGTTGCGCTAAAACCGACCCTTCAGATGAAGCTTTCAGTAATATGATACATATGAAGGATACAGGTTATGTAAATATTCAAAGGTGTTGATCTGAGTCTCGGAAGAACTTACATATTGGGCTAGATTACTAGTGGCCCGCAAAACGAGATAAGTATTATCGTAACCACGCTAACTTACACATGAAAGTAAAGGATGCGATTGAGCACAAACAAAATTTGCACTCAATGGATTATCACGCCTCAAGACCTAGAGGCCTATTTATCAAGCCGTCAACCGCAAATACGCTGGAATTCCGCAGCGTAATTGTGGAGAGCTTGATTCCCCTTATTTATCAAAGCCTACAGACTGGCAAAAGTTGAAATCTATGACGTAACATACGATCCGCCAGTCTCAGTCTGACACAGATCGATGCTTACTTCATTACAGATGTTCCGAATGCAAATTCGGCACTATCTGACTACTTTTGCTAGTTAACAAATATCTACTAGGTACGCTTGCCACTATTCCAGCCCAGCGTACCTGGTTTTCAATCCGCCGCCCTGGAGGCGGGGGATGCCATAGTAATCAATGGTAGTCTGAAAGCAGCGAAAGCTTATGTTCGCTGCTGCCCGATATCCCATTGATTCCTATGGGAGAATAAAAGTTATGTTTACACCTAACACCCTAACATAAGCCCCGAGTCTAAACACCCCTAATCTGCCGCCCCCTACACCGCCGCCACCTACATTATACTTATTAACCCCTAATCTGCCGCCCCGACATCTCCGCCACCTACATTATTCTTATTAACCCCTCATCTGCCCCCCCTACACCGCCTCCACCTAAAGTTGACCTATTAACCCCTAATCTGCCACCCCGACACCACCACCACCTACATAAAGTTATTAACCCCTATTCTGCTGCTCCCGTACCCCGCCGCCACCTACATAATGTTATTAAGCCCTATCCCGCCGCTACCAGAGCCCACCACAACTAAATAAATGTATAAACCCCTGACTTCCCACATCACTAGCACTAACTAAACCTATTAACCCCTAAACCGCCAGCCCCCCACATTGTCATAAACTAAATTAACCTATTAACCCCTAAACCTAATAACCTGCTAACTTAAATATTAACTCATCCCTATCTTATAATAAAATTAAACTTACCTTTAGAATTAAACTATATTAAACTACTAATTAACCTACCCTAACTATTATACTAAAATTACATTAAACTATATTAAACTATAAATTAATCTACCCTAACTGTTATACTAAAATTACATTAAACTATATTAAACTATTAATTAATCTACTATAACTGTTATACTAAAATTACATTAAATTACATTAAACTATATTAAACTAATAATTAATCTACCCTAACTGTTATACTAAAATTACATTAACAACTAGCCAAACTAATTGTAAGGAGAAATACAACTGAGTAAACAGGAATTAGCTCCACAATGTAAAATACCTTTTAACTCCGCAGAATTAGAGTAGGATAAGTGAGGAGAATATTATTCCATAAGCGTTTCATCCCATTCATACATTATAATCTTTATTAGAAAAATTACAGTGAAAACTAGGAATAATCAGCTTGGGCTAAAATGAATTAAAAACACTTGAACCTGGTTAATTTTGAATATAAATGTGTCACAATAGTCTTATGAAATGGTACCTATCAGCCCGCAGTCAAAAATAAGCTAAAGTACACTAAGCCCTTACAATCCGAGGGCTAAATTACGTTTATAGTATTAATGCTAAGACTGTAGGCTGAGACGAAAGTGCAAATATATCAACAAGCCATTATTTTAACCAAGGTAAGCAATTTAAAAGTAGACAACTAGGAGAGACAAAGCTGCTCCTGTCGGACCCCTGATGCGCGTTTCACAAAGAACGCCCTCTCTGAGTTAAAAGGTATTTTATATTGTGGAGCTAATTCCTATATACTCAATTGTATTTCTCCTTACAATTAGTTTAGCTAGTTGTTGTGTTCTGTCTAATTAGTCTCCACAACAGGTAAGAACTCTAATGGCACTCTAAATTTTAGTATCTAGTATACAAGTATAGCTATATTAAGATATTACCTGTTATTACATAACTCCGCTACCCCCAAACCCTGTACGTTCTAAAATTACATTAAACTACAAATTAAATTAACTAAATTACATATTTAAACACCTAACCCTACTCAAATAATTTAAATCTACTATTAAAAATTACAAAGTTACAAAAAACTAACAACTAAGTTACAAAAATAACAAACACTAAGTTACAAAAAAATAAACACTAAGTTACACAAAATAAAAAATAAATGATCAAATATTTAAACTAATTACACCTAATCTAAGAGCCCTATGAAAATAAAAAAGCCCACCAAAATAAAAAAAAACCCTAGCCTACAATAAACTACCAATGGCCCTTAAAAAGGCCTTTTTCGGGGCATTGCCCCAAAGAAATCAGCTCTTTTACCTGTAAATAAAATACAAATACCCCCCAACAGTAAAACCCACCACCCACACAACCAAACCCCCAAATAAAAACCAAATCTAAAAAACCAAAGCTCCCCATTGCCCTGAAAAGGGCATTTGTATGGGCATTGCCCTTAAAAGGGCATTTAGCTCTTTTTCAAAAGCCCAAACCCTAATCTAAAATTAAAGCCCACCCAATAAACCCTTAAAAAAGCCTAACACTAACCCCAGAAGATCCAATTACAGTTTCTGAAGAGCCAACATCCATCCTCAACAAAGCGGCAAAAGTCCTCATCGCAGCGGCCAAAGTCTTCATCCAAGCCCGCAGAAGTCTTCATCCAGACGGCATCTTCTATCTTCATCCATCCGACGTGGAGCGGCTCCATCTTCAAGAGACGCGGAGCATCCTCTTCTTACGACGTCTTCTTCTGAATGAAGGTTCCTTTAAATGGAGTCATCCAAGATGGCGTCCCTTAGATTCCGATTGGCTGATAGAATTCTATCAGCCAATCGGAATTAAGGTTAAAAAAATCCTATTGGTTGATGCAATCAGCCAATAGGATTGAGCTCGCATTCTATTGGCTATTCCAATAGCTATTCAAAGCTGATTGGATCAGCCAATAGGATGAAATCTCAATCCTATTGGCTGATTGCAACAGTTAATAGGAGTTTTTCAACCTTAATTCAGATTGGCTGATAGAATTCTATCAGCCAATTGGAATCTAGGGGACGCCATCTTAGATGACATAATTTAAAGGAACCTTCATTCAGAAGAAGACGTCGTAAGAAGAGAATGCTCCGCGTCGGATGTCTTGAAGATGGAGTCGCTCTGAGCCGGATGGATGAAGATAGAAGATGCCGTCTGGATGAAGATAGAAGATGCCGTCTGGATGAAGACTTCTGCGGGCTTGGATGAAGACTTCGGCCGATTCAATGAGGACTTCTGCCGCTTTGTTGAGGATGGATGTCTGCTCTCCAGAAACTGTAAGTGGATCTTCGGGGGTTTGCGTCGGATGTCTTGAAGATGGAACTGCTCCGCGCCGGATGGATGAAGATAGAAGATGCCGTCTGGATGAAGACTTCTGCGGGCTTGGATGAAGACTTTGGCCGCTTCGATGAGGACTTCTGCCGCTTCATTGAGGATGGATGTCGGCTCTTCAGAAACTGTAAGTGGATCTTCGGAGGCCCGCAGCCGCGATGTTAGTCGATGTCAGGCGAGTGTATTGGTGCCGTCGAATTCAAGTAAGTTGACGGCTTGATAAGTAGGCCTTCTAGTGTAAAGTGTAAGGGTTAAAGAAAAATGTTGCACCAAGCACAATAAAAACACATTACAATAAACTATTACATTCACATAAGCTCTTTCTAAAAAAAAAAAAAAATATTATATATAAATATTAATATAAAAAGTTTATAAGGGTTAAATGGAATATGATATATATTTTACTGGAAGGGGCAATAATGTGCATGTATATATACATATATATACATATATACAGTATATATATATATATATATACATATAAATATATATATAAATGTCTAAATATGTGTGTGTGTGTATAAATATATATATATGTGTGTGTGTATACATGTGTATTTATGTCTTTATATGTATATATGCATATGCATACATACAGTATATACACAAATAAACACATATATACACAATAATATACATATTCAAATATATATATATATATATATATATATATATATATATATATATATATATATATATATATATATATATATACACACTTACACTTTGGAGCGCTTTCCACTCAAATACATTTAAACGTAAAAAAAAACATTTTTAATCTATTTTATTATTTTTAATATGTTTTACTGTATTTTTACTGTAAATATTTTACATATAAATTTTCTTTACTTAGAAGAAAATATTCTTTGTATTTCTAAAGTGAAAAAAAATATATGATGCAACTTGTAGCCTAGCCCATAGGGTTCTACTCTGGAGCTCCAAACTTGTAATCCTTGAGAAGAAAACAGCCTGGAGCTGCAGTAGCACCACCCTGCCAATCACCGGCTATTTCCTTCTCAGGAGCTGCCTAGCTGGACTTTACATATGTGTATAACACATTTGTGAGGAGTTAAATGCCATTTACTTAAAGGGACAGGCTACTCCAGAATTTTTAGTGTTCCAAAAGGTAGCTATTCCCTTTTTTACAGATTACCCAGTTTTGCATAACCAACACAGTTATATTAATATACTTGTTACCTCTGTGATTACCTTTTATCTAAGCCTCTGCTAACTGCCTCCTTATCTCAGTGTTTTTGACAGACTTGCATTTTAGCCAATCAGTGCTAAATCCACAGGGGTGAGTACAATGTTATCTATATGGCACACATGAACTAGCATGATCTAGCTGTTAAAAACTGTCAAAATGCACTGAGAAAATAGGCAACTTCCAATTGCTTAAAAATAAGCATATGAGCCTAGCTAGGTTTAGCTTTCAATAAAGAATATCAAGAGAACAAACAAAATTTGATGATAAAAGTATAAAAGTAATAAAATTGCATGCCCTGCCTATCTGAATCAAGAAAGTTTAATTTTGACTAGACTGTCCCTTTAATACAAATTAAGATAGGGTCAGTAAGTAAAGTGAAATAAAAATGTTCTAATGAATAAGAACATGTCATTTTTGTATCAGAAATGTCCTGGAAAAGCAGGGATAGGGAGTACAAAATATTGGCACACCCAGTCAACAAGTAACCCAGTAAAACCTCAATCATTGCTAGGGATCAAAAAGTGGCAACAGTAGTAGCACACAAAATTTTCAAGGTCTAGAAAAACTTCTGGCAGCGTGCTTCTTTTTTGAACATTGCTTGCTTGCTGTGATGTCAACCCCTTCAAGTCGGAGTATATATATATATATTGCTGAAAATGTTGTAGAGATATTGGGGGGTAGTTATCAAGCCGTCAACCTCAAATACGCTGGAATTCCGCAGCGTATTTGTGGCGAGGCTGATTCGCCTTAGTTATCAAAGGCTAGAGACCGGCAAAAGTAGAATTTTGTGACGTAAGCTTCAATCCGCCGGACTCAGTCCGACACAGATCGATTCTTACATCACTCCAGATGTTCCGCACACAAGTGCGGCACAATCTGACTACTTTTGCTAGTTATCAAAAAACTAGCAGGTACGCTCGGCACTTTTCCGGCCCAGCGTACCTGGTTTTCAATCCGTCGCCCTGGAGGCGGCGGATCCCATAGGAATCAATGGGAGTCTGACCATAGCGAAAGTACAAGTTCGCTGCTGCCAGACATCCCATTGATTCCTATGGGAGCTGTCTACACCTAACACCCTAACATGTACCCCGAGTCAAAACACCCCTAAGCTGTCCCACCCTACACCGCCGCAACTAAATAAAGTTATTACCCCCTAAACCGCCGCTCCCGGAGCCCACCGCAAGCTACTCTATACATATTAACCCCTAAACCGCTGCTCCCTGACCCGCCGCAACTATAATAAATGTATTAACCCCTAAACCGCCGCTCCCGGACACCGCCGCAACCTACATTATACCTAGTAACCCCTATCCTGCCCCCCCTATACCGCTGCCCTCTATAATAAAGTTATTAACCCCTATCCTGCTGATCCCGCACCTCGCCGCAACTAAATAAATAGTTTAACCCCTAAACCGCCACTCCCGGACCCTGCCGCAATCTATATTAAATTTATTAACCCCTAATCTGCCCCCCCTACACCGTCGCCACCTATAATACATTTATTAACCCCTATCCTGCCCCCCACTACACTGCCGCCACTGTAATAAATTTATTAACCCCTAAACCTAAGTCTAACACTAACCCTAACACCCCTCTAACTTAAATATTAATTAAATAAATCTAAATAATATTTCTATTATTAACTAAATTAATCCTATTTAAAACGAAATACTTACCTGTAAAATAAACCCTAAGATAGCTACAATATAATTAATAATTACATTGTAGCTATTTTAGGATTTATATTTATTTTACAGCTAACTTTGTATTTATTTTAGCTAGTTAGAATAGTTATTAAATAGTTGTTAACTATTTAATAACTACCTAGCTAAAAGAAATACAAAATTACCTGTAAAATAAATCCTAACCTAAGTTACAATTAAACCTAACACTACACTATCATTACATTAATTAAATAAATTAACTACAAATAACTACAATTAAATATAATTACATAAACTAACTAAAGTACAAAAAATAAAAAAGCTAAGTTACAAAAAATAAAAAAAATAAGTTACAAACATTTAAAAAATATTACAACAATTTTAAGATAATTACACCTAATCTAAGCCCCCTAATAAAATAACAAAGCCCCCCAAAATAAAAAAATTCCCTACCCTATTCTACATTAAAAAAGTTCAAAGCTCTTTTACCTTACCAGCCCTTAAAAGGGCCTTTTGTGGGGCATGCCCCAAAGAAAACTGCTCTTTTGCCTGTAAAAGAAAAATACAACCCCCCCCAACATTAAAACCCACCACCCACATACCCCTAATCTAACCCAAACCCCCCTTAAAATAAACTAACACTAATCCCCTGAAGATCATCCTACCTTGAGTCACCTTCACTCAGCCGAGCCACCGATGGAACTGAAGAGGAGATCCGGAGCGGCAGAAGTGATCCTCCAAGGGGCGCTGAAGAAGTCTTCCATCCGATGAAGTGATCCTCCAGGCGGCGCTGAAGAAGTCTTCCATCCGGGCGATGTCATCTTCCAAGCGGCACTGAAGAAGTCTTCTATCCGGGCAATGTCATCTTCCAAGCGGGGTCTTCAATCTTCTTTCTTCAGGATCCATCTTCATCCCGCCGACGCGGAACATCCTTCTTTCCCGACGGACTACCAACGAATGAAGGCTCCTTTAAGGGACGTCATCCAAGATGGCGTCCCTTCAATTCCGATTGGCTGATAGGATTATATCAGCCAATCGGAATTAAGGTAGGAAAAATCTGATTGGCTGATTGAATCAGCCAATCAGATTGAAGTTCAATCCGATTGGCTGATCCAATCAGCCAATCAGATTGAGCTTGCATTCTATTGGCTGATCTGATCAGCCAATAGAATGTGAGCTCAATCTGATTGGCTGATTCAATCAGCCAATCAGATTTTTCCTACCTTAATTCCGATTGGCTGATAGAATCCTATCAGCCAATCGGAATTGAAGGGATGCCATCTTGGATGACGTCCCTTAAAGGAGCCTTCATTCGTCGGTAGTCCGTCGGGAAAGAAGGATGTTCCGCGTCGGCGGGATGAAGATGGATCCTGAAGAAAGAAGATTGAAGACCCTGCTTGGAAGATGACATCGCCCGGATAGAAGACTTCTTCAGCGCCGCTTGGAAGATGACATCGCCCGGATGGAAGACTTCTTCAGCGCCGCCTGGAGGATCACTTCATCGGATGGAAGACTTCTTCAGCGCCCCTTGGAGGATCACTTCTGCCGCTCCGGATTTCCTCTTCAGTTCCATCAGTGGCTCGGCTGAGTGAAGACGACTCAAGGTAGGATGATCTTCAGGGGATTAGTGTTAGGTTATTTTAAGGGGGGTTGGGTTAGATTAGGGGTATGTGGGTGGTGGGTTTTAATGTTGGGGGGTTGTATTTTTCTTTTACAGGCAAAAGAGCAGTTTTCTTTGGGGCATGCCCCACAAAAGGCCCTTTTAAGGGCTGGTAAGGTAAAAGAGCTTTGAACTTTTTTAATGTAGAATAGGGTAGGGAATTTTTTTATTTTGGGGGGCTTTGTTATTTTATTAGGGGGCTTAGATTAGGTGTAATTAGCTTAAAATTGTTGTAATATTTTTTAAATGTTTGTAACTTATTTTTTTATTTTTTGTAACTTAGCTTTTTTTATTTTTTGTACTCTAGTTAGTTTATGTAATTGTATTTAATTGTAGTTATTTGTAGTTAATTTATTTAATTAATGTAATGATAGTGTAGTGTTAGGTTTAATTGTATCTTAGGTTAGGATTTATTTTACAGGTAATTTTGTATTTCTTTAGCTAGGTAGTTATTAAATAGTTAATAACTATTTAATAACTATTCTAACTAGCTAAAATAAATACAAAGTTAGCTGTAAAATAAATATAAATCCTAAAATAGCTACAATGTAATTATTAATTATATTGTAGCTATCTTAGGGTTTATTTTACAGGTAAGTATTTAGTTTTAAATAGGATTAATTTAGTTAATAATAGAAATATTATTTAGATTTATTTAATTAATATTTAAGTTAGGGGGGTGTTAGGGTTAGTGTTAGACTTAGGTTTAGGGGTTAATAAATTTATTACAGTGGCGGCGGTGTAGTGGGGGGGCAGGATAGGGGTTAATAAATGTATTATAGGTGGCGACAGTGTAGGGGGGCAGATTAGGGTTAATAAATTTAATATAGGTTGCGGCAGGGTCTGGGAGCGGCAGATTAGGGTTAATAAATTTAATATAGGTTGCGGCAGGGTCCGGGAGCAGCGGTTTAGGGGTTAAACTATTTATTTAGTTGCGGCGAGGTGCGGGATCAGCAGGATAGGGGTTAATAACTTTATTATAGAGGGCGGCGGTATAGGGGGGGGCAGGATAGGGGTTACTAGGTATAATGTAGGTTGCGGCGGTGTCCGAGAGCGGCAGTTTAGGGGTTAATACATTTATAAGAGTTGCGGCGGGGTCTAGGAGCGGCGGTTTAGGGGTTAATACATTTATAAGATTTGCGGCGGGGTCTAGGAGCGGCGGTTTAGGGGTTAGTAACTTTATTGGGTTGCGGGGGGCTCCGGGGGCGCCGGTATAGGGGGTAGAACAGTGTAGTTTAGTGTGGGTGCTTAGTGACAGGCTAGCAATAAAGCTGTAAAAAAGCCGAAGAGCAGCGAGATCGGATGAGTGATAACTCTCACAGTCCGCTGCTCATCGCCCCGTACTTGGTGCGCGGCTTATTGACAGATTTATTGATAACTTAGGCGAATTTTTTCAGGTCCGCGGCGGCGATTGCAGGCAAGCTTAGGCGGGCGTATTGGGCCGGCGAAGGCAGGAAAGTTGACACGTTGATAACTATCCCCCATTGTGTACCATGTAGACATGATTGTGTCTCGCAACTTTTGGAGATTCAACGGAAGTGTGGACCTGAAGTTAATAGCCATTTCTAACTCATCCCAAAGATCTTCAATAAGATTGAGATCCAGGGGACTGAGCGGGCCACTGCAGCAAAGAAAAGTCAATTTCATGTTCCAGGAAGCATCCCATAGTGATGCAGGCTTTGTGCACCAGCACATTATCCTGCTTGAAGTAACCATTTGTCTAAAGATAAACTGTCAACATGAATGGATGCACTTGGTTAGCAACAATGTTTACATATGCTGTGGGATTCAGACCTGAATCTAGGGGGTATCAATGGACCCGTGTGCCAGGAAAACATTCCCCATACCATAACACCGCCCCCAGCAACTTGCAAAGCTTTCATCAGACATGAAGGGTCCATGGATTCACAATGTTTTCTCCAAATTCGGAGCCTGCCATCAACATCACACACTAGGGGAAGTCAGACCAAGCAACCTTTTTCCAGTGTTCGATGGCCAGTGCTGTGCCCAAAGAAGGTGTGCTCTCTTGTTCGTCCCTGATAACAATGACACCCGACATGGCCACAGGCTGTTGTAGCCCATCCGCGACAAGGTGCACCTAGTGGTGTGTTTTTTTTTTCTATGCACCAAGGTTGAATTCTACTGTGATTTGCAAAATTGTGACCTGTTTGTTTGCTTGCACAAGTCTAGTCATCCTCCTCTGACCTCTCTCATCAAAGAGCGTTTTTCCTCCACAGGACTGCCGCTGACTGCACCATTCTCCATACACCCTTGAAACTGTGGTATGTGAAAAGTTCAGGTGTACTGCCGTTTCAGATATGCTTTGTACAGCAATTTGTGCAAAAACTATCATGCAACGTTCAAAGTCCATTAGATCAAAGTCCATTAGATCACTGCTCTTCCCCATTCTCACTGGGGTTTGTACGAAAGGTTGTTCTGCTGTATTTATACCAAAACTGTGGCCACATGACGTACAACATAGTGAAACAAACCATTTGTGTGCACAGCAGGGCTGTACCTAATAAAGTGGCCGCACAGTGCATGTGTGTGTATATATATATATATATATATATATATATTATTTTTTTATATACAGTATATATATATTTATATACACTCACACACACACATATATATATCTATGAACTGTTGAAAAGAGCAAAAGCAGGATTCAACCTTATTGTGGCTGGACTAATGCATTATATTTTCCTTTGATCCAACATATCAATTGTTTTCATTGTTTCTTTGATATTTCTATGTGTTATGCAAACATATTTCAGTGTAGTACTTTTTCCTTGTTGCCATGACAATCTAAATGTTGTCACGTTGTTAGCTTAATTTATAAATAATTTCCATATCTTATCTCTGCAACCAGCATGATTCAGTGCCTTCAATACATAGCAATTTTAAAAACATTTACATAATTGCATATAATACATTTGTTGCTCTAGTTAGAATTTGTTTGGTTGCTTGCATTCCTATAAATTGTTAAGCACAATCCTGTGCTATGAAATTTCTGTAATATTTTAGATTAATATATTTGGTTTTCTGTTAATGAAAACAAATGTTTCAACTCTGCATTGAATGGATGAGAGTAAATGTGTGTCTAATAGAAGGAACAACATTACTATATTTTGCAAAAAATAAGGAAATTACAGATGGAAGGATTCAATGAAAGACTCATGTAAAATTTTTGTATGTTATTGGCTTTCTTTTTGTGTTCCGTGGGCACTTATCGAAGATGACCAAATTTCCCAGACCCCAATTCAGGACACCTAAGACCCAAATTTGCAACACCTCATAAATATTGGGGAGGTATTAAAAATAAAAACTGTTAATTTCTATACCATGTAAAAATAGATAACCAACAATGAAATCCAATAGTAAAAACCATTGGTAAGCTAAAGTATTGTTATCCTTACTTTAAAATAAAGAAGAAGAGCTGCTGTGAATATTCCTAAGGAGGACTTTCTTTATCAGAAGCATCTTAAATACGCAACACTAGTTTACCTTAGTCACTACTAACCTTGCCTTCAGAGTTTCCGCAAAAAGCTAAGTTTTGTCACTGGGCCATATCAGGGCCAGACTGGGACCAAAAATAGCTTGATAGCTGGCAATTGTGTTCACAGACGAGCAAGATTAAGGGATATAAAGAGCGCTCCAGCGTGTAGTAGGAGTCACTTGCACTAACGTCTATCACATACCTCATACTGTTTGAGGTCACCTTTGTAGGTTTGATCTTTTGCTTATTTAATAAATTATATTTTATCTTGATATACTGCACCATGATGGTATTTTTCTCCCTTTTGCGCTACATGTTCTCTTGTTTCTAGCTACAAGTTTTTAATTACTCACTGATATTACACCAGTGATCAGGAAGGGAGCTGCATTAAAAGGAGGAACTGTTGTCTGTATTTTGGATACATGACTATTTAAATCAGGACTCTATCTACAACAAAGTAGGATTTTTTATATGGACTCTTGAAGACTGTCATTGTTATTATTACTTTTACTCCGCAATATATCTTTGCTTATTTTATGCATTTGATAAATTCTATTAATTTTTTAATAGGCATTTAACAAGGTTTGAAAGCATTAGTAGAAATTTAAGTACTTGGCACTTCTGAGCTTTTTGTTTTTATGTACGGTAACGTTTGGAGTTGGTGTTTTAAGTGAAGCAGCCCTGTACTTATATAAACAACAAAAAGCACCTGAAATATCTTTGAATGTGCATTTGAAACTATTTAGTTAAAACTATTTAGGCTATATAACAAATATCTTTCTTTTAAGTAGAAGGAGGGAGTGTGTTGTTTTTACATTATAATCATTGACAAATAGAAAAGAGAAAGAACCAGATTTTCAATCCCAAATAGGAGCAATATAGTTTTATACTAAACAAATATATTAATTCAGGTTTTGTGAATATGGCCTCAGGAATAGCATTTGGCAAGTATTTTGATCTAAATACTAGAACTTCTAGAAGTAGACTCCTACCTATTTCTGGAGATATTGAGAATGAAAATACAGATCCCAAATTGCTCTTCTGTAGATTAGAAAATTTGAGTAAACAGCAGATCAACAGCTGGTATGATCTAATCACCCTAGAAAACTTTGAAAAATATGGCATCATCCCGAAAGGTTTAAGACTGCATAAAAAATGTATCTTTGAGCTAGATGAGGTTGAGCTCCATACCAATTGGGAAGAAGCCATGGAGGAGTGCTCCAAGAAATTTTTGTCAATTTTAAAGAGATAGAGGGACAAAAAAAGTGATTAAACTAACAGATGAAATAACACAAATTGAGACCGTAATTAAAGGAACATAAAGATGATGTATTATACAAAGAATTGGATGAGAGAAATAGAGCATCCATTAAACAATTTGAGTTAGAGATTATCAAAAGCAAAAAAGAGAAACTAAACAGTTTACAATATGATAGTGATAACAACCCAACAGAGGAGGGAGACCCCATAGAAAGGCAACCTTCAGATATAACACATGATAGTAGGAGGTATCGTAATGGCCAACCAAAACAACAACAAAAAGGGAATAACAATAACTATAAAAATAATACAAATAATAATTACAATAAGAATAAGAATGGGATAAAAAATGAAAGTAGAGGGATGAGAAATGATCATCAAGCTATGGGACATACAAGAAGATATTATAGTCCCCATGGATACAGACGTAACCATAATAATGGGTATGTGACTAATAGGAGTCAGGAGGTTAGAGGTTACACATCCACACAGTTTAATACCCATTATGAAATATTACATTTGGGGGGCAGACCTAAGGAAATTAATTGGAAAACCAATAGGGGGCAGAGTGATCAGTTGATGGTAGGAAATCACATGGCAATCATATAGGGGGGTATTTTCCTCACAAAAAAGATCAAGTACAGGACCGTTTTTTAGGATTTCGCCTAGAGGGCACTCCTCAGGGAGGGAACAGGTGACCGAAAAGAGGGCTAGGAAACGAGGAAGAGGATGTAGATGAGGAGTGGCACAAAGAGCCAAGGAACAGAATAGGCAGAGAAAGGCATTCTTAAGAGAATTTGGGCAAGATATTTATAATATTTTATCAAAGGTTCTAACAAATGATGAGAATACACTATTAAGGAGGGGTCTTTCGTTTGTTCCAGAAAATCCCCCAAATGAATTTGAGCTATTCATTGACACTAAAAAACTTGTCAGGAGACTCACTCTGATAAGATATTTTAATTTGAATAATACCGAAACTATATCTAATATTGTAAATGAAGTTACATCCTTAGATGTCACTGAATACTTTAGAAGGATTAGCTGGTGAGTGCAATATTCATGAGCATTTGGATGATGCAGAAATTATTAATATCCTATATGAACTAAAAGATGAAGCAAAAAACATTCCTGTTTGTCACACTTCATTAACCCTTTGAGTGCTAAGCACTTTCCCACCTGGGTGCTAAGCAAATTTGAGGTTTTTTTAATTTTAATTTTTTTTTACTTTTTTTCTTTTAATTTCAGATCCCCAAGACTTATACAATTGGAAAGGTTAGACAATTAACTTTCCAATGGTGGGTCTTGGGGGTCTGTAGCTGCTTAGATGCCTGAGATACAGGCTTTTAAGCAGCATGCCCCCTTTCCCTATATTGTTCATTGTTTTTTTTACATAAAGTTGCACGGTGGCGTCATCACGCAAAACGGGAAGGCCCGGCGATGCCTGTCACTCTACAGGCAAGATCGCCAGGGTAGGAGCGGGTGGGAGCCCCCAGATCTCCCTCAAGGTGGGAGAGTGCTAGTGACGGCTCTGAGCCGTCGTTAGCACCTGAGTGAGAAACTCTGCGACGGCTCAGAGCCGTCGTTAGCACTCAAGGGGTTAAAGAAGAAGTCCACTTTTTAATCCACCCAGTCAAAAGGGAACTTCATACTGTTTTTTGAGGCACTTTTAGAACAAGAGCTTAGATCTATTTGTAAACAGGATAGGACATTAAACACTGATCCAAGAAATCTCTCCAATTGTGAACAAAAAACACTGAAGTTATTGGAGGATGATTACTCGATAGTAATATGCGGTGTATACAAAGGGGGAGGAATTGTTATACAAGATAGACAAGAATATGTAGCTGAAGCATTTAGATTACTGAGAGATGATACGACCTATACCATGCTAGCCAAGAATCCAACACATAATTTCTTAGAAGATTATAAGAAATTGGTTTTGGTGGGGAGAGAAAGGGGTGTTTTGAACAATATTGAATACATTTTTTTAGATGTGGTCAATCCAGTACTCCCGATTTTCTATCACCTCCCCAAGATTCATAATGGGCTAGTTAACCTGCCGGGTAGGCCGATATTGTCGGGAATTGGTGGATTGAACACGAAATTATCAGAATATTTGGATCACATTCTCAAACCCCTAGTTCCGGTTTTAAAATAATTTATTCGAGATACTCCACATATTTTAAAACTATTGTAAGGCACTGAATGGCAAGATAACTATTTATGGGTCATGATGGATGTGAGCTCACTATATACCTCTATACCCCATGATTTGGGCATCACAGCTGTAAGGTATTTCTTAGAGAAGGGTGGTTTTATTAATTATACCCAAATATGTTTTTTAAAAGAGTCAATTAGGTTTATTTTAACAAAAAAATATTTTATGTTTGAAAACAGATATTACCTCCAAAAGACTGGTACCTTAATGGGTAAAAAAAATTGCCCTGAATTTTGCAAATCTTTACATGGGGTGGTGGGAGTATTTGTACATTTATAATGCAGAGAATCCCTATAAAAATAACATCATCAAATGGTATCGCTATATTGATGACGTGCTCATCATATGGCAAGGTGAGATTGATATTCTAAACGAATTTGTGAAATACACAATATGAATATGCTTAATCTCAAATTCACCATGGAATGCAATAAGGAAAAAATCACGTTCTTAGAACTTGAGATTGCCCAAGAGGATGGTGGGATCTATACTAGGCTCTATCGGAAACCTACGGATACAAAAGGGGATCTGCACGCTCGGAGCAGACACCATGAAAAATGGATACGCAACATACCTTTTGGGCAATTTCAAGAGAAATTGGCCAAGAAGGCAGGATTTTTTAAGTGAGTTCAAAGCTATCAGCAATAGGTTTTTGTCCAAAGGGTACCTTGAACATATTGTCAAGGTAGTATATGAAAAAGTTGAAGCAATGGATAGAGGTGCCTTATTGGTAACAAAAGAAAAAATGAATGTGAAGAGATCGGTCAAAAAACGTGAGGTACAATTAGTCACTAAATATAATCGGGCATCCAAAAAGATTGTGGGAGCAGTAAAGAAATTCTGACCCATTCTCATGCAAGACCCAATTTTAAAAAGTACATTGATTGATAGGGAACAGGTGGTTTTTAAAAGGAATATGAATATAAAAAATCGTATTAGTCCTATTTTTTTAAAATCCAGAACAGAGCAGAATTGGTTGAATAAACAATAAGAATTTTGGGGAACCCGGAAATGAGCTTGCGTTCAAGATTAAAGATTTAATGAACTGCAAAAGGAAATACGTAGTGTATCTGTTGAAATGCTCATGTAATAGGTAGTATGTAGGTCGCACAAAACAACCAGTCAAAACAAGATTCAGTGAACATCTAAGGAACATAGCAAATGGTTTAACAACACATGGGTTATCTGCACATTTTTCAGAAGTACACAACAAGGATAAGACAGGTCTTAGTATTATAGCCATTGAACACATAAAATCTGTAAGGGGAGGGAAGTAGAGCAACATTTCAGGAGGTAGAGCAAAATATACAAAGTAGTGAGAATCGAACATAAATGAAATATAAATAAAATATAAATGATATATATATATATATATATATATATATATATATATATATATATATATATATATATATATATATATATATATATATATGACTAAGCCAATGAGGATGGGAAAACATTTTTTTCAGCAGGATGAGCTTTACTGTATGTCCTCTATTTTATAACAGCTTTGTCTTGTACTATGCTGTGTATTAGAATTGTTATATTTTATTATTTTATCTATAAGGGGTTTAGGTAGTAAGAGTCTTTTTAAGCACTAGAGTTTTTATATATTAAAGTTCTATGGGTGAAATTATCAGTATTATATTATTTTATTTTATTGACGAATTCTGATGCTTTTATCTGATGGAATTTTGTGACATGTTTTGAATTATATATGTGTATGCATTTTATAATTAATTATCTTGCAGGTATTTCTGTACCGCACACTTTTTTGGCTGTAACGCAACGTAATTACCGTAGCTTTCAAAAAGTCCTTTTTCAAAGGGACTTCCACAGTGCCAGTATTATGAGTCTGCCTGGGAGGCCAAAACGTGAGTGGTACAGCCTATACCGTCAAGATCCATACCGTAAACTGAAAGTCAGTAGTTTTGGGTTTTACGCTACAAAGCTGTAGCATAAAACTCATAACTAAAGTGCTAAAAAGTACACTAACACCCATAAACTACCTATTAACCCCTAAACTGAGGCCCTCCTGCATCGCAAACACTAAAATAAAATTATTATCCTCTAATCTGCCGCTCCTGACATCGCCGCCACTATAATAAACATATTAACCACTAGTTAAATATTATTAACCCCTAATCTGCTGTCCCTAACATCGCTGCAACCTTCATTACAGTTATTAACCCCTAATCTGCTGCCCCCAACGTCGCCGCCACTATACTAAACAAAAAACATCAAATTATAAAATAATAAACTAAATAATAGAATACATATCCTATGTCCAATGAACATAGCCTTATCCAATGGTGGAGTCCATTGGAATAAGCCCTGTTAACCTCAATATACCCTAGTGGCCACCACTTTACCCCTCTGACTTTATATTTTTGACTACACCTCACTTTACTAAATATTAGCTAGATAATTGCAGTAACATTAGAAAATGTCACATACATTTAAGAACTTGTTACCACTGACACATGATTATACAACCAAGTGTCTTCCCTTAGAGTTTTATCTCTAGTCTTAGCTTTAATCTTAATCTCTGTCTGTTTACTTTTTTATTCTTAATTTTATTTATTTTTTAATTTCTATTTTTACATTTTTTCAGAGTATTTCTGCCTAATTTTTCCCTACTTTATTTTTCTTTATCATACGCATATTTTACTTATATCCATTTATTCCCTAACTACCTATGGATTAGTCCTTCACATCAACCTTTACCCTTGACAGTTTAACCACTTAGACCTTTTACTCCTGAGCAATGTCTAAATGCTAGCATTTGACAATGCCCTAAAACATAGGGAATAAGAGAGTATCAATTAGCCTGATTTTATTAAGGCCTAATTACACAGAAGGACCTCATATAACACCTTTATTGTAGTATCTTACTGAGAATAGGGAACAAATGTTCAATCAGATGTTTGAATGTTAATTTGATTTTATTTATCTTTGGTTCCTTTTACCTATATCTCTTTACGATGTGCGATGTATATGTACTATACTGTATTTATGTACATTTTTTATATAATTTCTTATTTTTAAGTTCAATATTTAGCAGCAACTAGTCATTATATAGGCATAGCTTATGAAGCATTAACAGTAGAAACTACATAGATGTCAATTTGTACAGGTATCGATATGTATCTATATGTACATCTATCCTTTCCTTTTCATGGTTTTAGCTTACATGTTACCTATGCTTAGAATTTTAATGCTTGTTACTGTAGGAGTTTTATAACATATTATACATATTCTCGCTATATATATAGAGATTGTGCACAAACATATAAAAAACCTGATATGAGCCTTAGTATTTTTAAGGTCTGACACTCCAGAGCAATTGTACCTTTTTGGGACAAAAGAATGCACATTAACACTTACTATCGAATTAAGTGATGTTTGCATAAATTGCACTGGATAGCCACACCATTGTCTCACATTTAAACTCGCAAATGATTGGTAGAAAATCTGTTTCAAAGCTGTCACATTTAGATTTGAATTAGCCTCCGAAGAAGCGCATCTACGCATGCGCGAAACGCGTCAGGCGTTCTCCACTGTGACTTTGTTTGTACACTAATATTGGATTGTACAATAAACATTTCTTACCACAACAGATACTACGTCTTATTGGTGCTATTCCTCTTTTTTGACTTTAAATATTATTAACCCCTAATCTGCTGTCCCTAACATCGCTGCAACCTTCATTACAGTTATTAACCCCTAATCTGCTGCCCCCAACGTCGCCGCCACTATACTAAAGTTATTAACCCCTAAACCTAAGTCTGACCCTAACCCTAACACCCCCTAACTTAAATATAATTTAAATAAATTTAAATACAAATTACTATCATTACTTAAATTATAAATAATAAAATAAATCTAAGTAAAACCTACTATCATTAACTAAATAATTTCTATATAAAACTAAATACTTAACTGTAAAATAGCTAGCTTAGGGTTTATTTTTATTTGACAAGCAAGTTTGTATTTATTTTAACTTGGTAGAATAGTTACTAAATAGTTATTAACTATTTACTAACTACCTACCTAAAATAAATACAAATTTACCTGTAAAATAAAACCTAACCTGTCTTACACTTACACTACAATTAAATCAATTACATAAATTAAATACAATTAGCTACATTACAACCCCCCCCCACTAAATTACACACAAAAAGATCAGATATTTAAACTAATTACACCTAATCTAATAGCCCTATCAAAATATAAAAAGCCCCCCAAAATAAAAAAAAACCCTAGCCTAAACTAAACTACCAATAGCCCTTAAAAGGGCCTTTTGTGGGGCATTGCCCCAAAGAAATAAGCTCTTTTACCTGTAAAAAAAATACAAACAACCTCCCAACAGTAAAACCCACACAACCAACCCCCCAAATAAAATCCTAACTAAAAAACCCTAAGCTCCCCATTGCCCTGAAAAGGGCATTTGGATGGGCATTGCCTTTAAAAGGGCATTTATCTCTTTTTCAAGTGCCCAAACCCTAATCTAAAAATAAAACCCACCCAATAAACTCTTAAAAAAACCTAACACTAACCCCCAAAGATCCACTTACAGTTTTGAAGACCAGACATCCATCCTTAACGAAGCCGGGAGAAGTCTTCATCCAAGCGTCAAGAAGTCCTCAACGAAGCCGGGAGAAGTCTTCATCCAAGCCGGCAGAAGTGGTCCTCCAGACGGGCAGAAGTCTTCATCCATACGGCATCTTCTATCTTCATCCATCTGGCGCAGAGTGGCTCCAACTTCAAGACATCCGGCGCACAGCATCCTCTACTTATGACCACTCTTCCAGAATGAAGGTTCCTTTAAGTGACGTCATCCAATATGGCGTCCCTTGAATTCCGATTGGCTGATAGAAATCTATCAGCCAATCGGAATTAAAGATGAAATAATCCTATTGGCTGATGCAATCAGCCAATAGGATTGAGTTTGCATTCTATTGGCTGATTGGAACAGCCAATAGAATGCAAGCTCAATCCTATTGGCTGATTGGATCAGCCAATAGGATTGAAGCTCAATCCAATTGGCTGATTGCATCATACAATAGGATTTTTTCACCTTTAATTCCGACTGGCTGATAGAATTCTATCAGTCAATCAGAATTCAAGGGACACCATCTCTGGAAGAGTCATCGTAAGAAGAGGATGCTCCGCGCGGGATGTCTTTAAGATGGAGCCGCTCCGTGCCGGATGGATGAAGATAGAAGATGCCGTCTGGATGAAGACTTCTGCCCGTCTGGAGGACTACTTCTGCCAGCATGGATGAAGACTTCTCCCGGCTTCGTTGAGGACTTCTTACCGCGTGGATGAAGACTTTTCCCGGCTTCGTTGAGGATGGATGTCCGGTCTTCGAAGGTTAGTGTAATGTTTTTTTAAGGGTTTATTGGGTGGGTTTTATTTTTAGATTAGGGTTTGGGCACTTGAAAAAGGGCTAAATGGGGAGCTTAGTTTTTTTTAGTTAGGATTTTATTGTTATTATTTATTCCAATCAGCCAATAGAATGCAAACTCAATCCTATTGGCTGATTGCATCAGCCAATAGGATTTTTTCATCTTTAATTCCGATCGGAATTCAAGGGACGCCATATTGGATGACGTCACTTAAAGGAACCTTCATTCTGGAAGAGTCGTCATAATGCACGATTTCCCCATAGACATAAATGGGGGAGGGGGGCGGCTGAAAAAAAAGTGTTACACCTGCAAAAAAGCAGCGTAAAGCTCCGTAACGAAGCCCCATTGATTCCTATGGGGAAACCTAACACCCTAACATGAACCCCGAGTCTAAACACCCCTAATCTTACACTTATTAATCCCTAATCTGCCGCCCCCAACATCGCCGACACCTACATTATATTTATTAACCCCTAATCTGCCGCCACCTACATCGCCGCCACCTACATTATACTTATTAACCCCTAATCTGCTGCCCCCAACATCACCGACACCTACATTATATTTATTAACCCCTTATCTGCCGCCAAAAAAGTCACTGCCACTATATTATATTGATTAACCCCTAAATCTAAGTCTAACCCTAACACCCCCTAACTTAAATATAGTTTAAATAAATCTAAATACAAATCCCTATCATTAACTAAATTATTCCTATTTAAAACTAAATATTGACCTGTAAAATAAAACCTAAGCTAGCTACAATATAACTAATAGTTACATTGTAGCTAGCTTAGGATTTATTTTTATTTTACAGGCAAGTTTGTATTTATTTTAACTAGGTAGAATAGTTACTAAATAGTTATTAACTATTTACTAACTACCTAGCTAAAATAAATGCAAATTTACCTGTAAAATAAAACCTAACCTAAGTTACACTAACACCTAACACTACACTACAATTAAATAAATTCCCTACATTAAATACAATTAAATAAATTAAATAAAATTAGCTAAATTACCAAAAAACAAACAAACACTAAATTACAGAAAATAAAAAACAAATTAAAAGATCTTTAAACTAATTACAACTAATCTAAAAAATAAAAAAAGCCCACCCAAAATAAAAAAAACCCTAGCCTAAACTAAACTTCCAATAGCCCTTAAAAGGGCCTTTTGCAGGGCATTGCCCCAAAGAAATCAGCTCTTTTACCTGTAAAAAAAAAAAAAAAAACAACCCCCCCAACAGTAAAACCCACTAACCACACAACCAACCCCCCAAATAAAACCATAACTAAAAAAAAAACCTGAAAAGGGCATTTGGATGGGCATTTCCCTTAAAAGGGCATTTAGCTCTATTGCAGCCCAAAGCCCTAACCTAAAAAATAAACCCACCCAATAAACCCTTAAAAAATCCTAACACTAACTCCCGAAAATTCACTTACCGGGAGAAGTCTTCATCCAAGCGGCAAGATGTCCTCAATGAAGCTGACAGAAGTGGTCCTACAGACGGGCAGAAGTCTTCATCCAGTCGGCATCTTCTATCTTCATCCTTCCTACGTGGAGCGGTTCCATCTTCAAGACATCCGGCGTGGAGCATCCTCTTTAATCAACGGCTTCTTCAGAATAAATGTACCTTTAAGTGACATCATCCAAGATGGCGTCCCTTAGATTCCTATTGGCTGATAGAATTTTATCAGCCAATCGGAATTAAGGTAGAAAAAATCCTATTGGCTTATGCAATCTGCCAATAGAATTGAACTTCAATCCTATTGGCTGATCCAATCAGCCAATAGGATTGAGCTTGCATTCTATTGGCTGATTGGAACAGACAATAGAATGCAAGCTCAATCCTATTGGCTGATTGCATCAGCCAATAGGATTTTTTCTTCCTTAATTCCGATTGGCTGATAGAATTCTATCAGCCAATCGGAATCTAAGGGACGCCATCTTGGATGACGTCACTTAAAGGTACATTCATTCCGAAGAAGCCGTCGATTGAAGAGGATGCTCTGCGCCGGATGTCTTGAAGATGGACCCGCTCCGCGTCGGAAGGATGAAGATAGAAGATGCCGTCTGGATGATGACTTCTGCCCGTCTGGAGGACCACTTCTGCCGGCTTTGTTGAGGACATCTTGCCGCTTGGATGAAGACTTCTCCCAGTAAGTGAATCTTCGGGGGTTAGTGTTAGGATTTTTTAAGGGTATATTGGTTGGGTTTATTTTTTAGGTTAGTTTTTTGGGCTGAAATAGAGCTAAATGCCCTTTTAAGGGCAATGTCCATCCAAATGCCCTTTTCAGGGCAATGGGGAGCTTAGGTTTTTATTAGTTATGGTTTTATTTGGGGGGTTGGTTGTGTGGCTGGTGGATTTTACTGTTGGGGAGGTTGGTTGTATTTTTTTTAGGTAAAAAAGCTGATTTCTTTGGGGCAATGCCCCACAAAAGGCCCTTTTAAGGGCTATTGATAGTTTAGTTTAGGCTAGGTTTTTTTATTTTTGGGGGCTTTTTATTTTTATAGGGCTATTAGATTAGGTGTAATTAATTTAAAGATCTTGTAATTTGTTTTTTATTTTCTGTAATTTACTGGGTTTTTTTTGTAATTTAGCTAATTTTATTTAATTTATTTAATTGTATTTAAAGGGACACTGAACCCAAATTTTTTTTTCTTTCATGATTCAGATAGAGCATGCAATTTTAAGCAACTTTCTAATTTACTCCTATTATCAATTTTTCTTCGTTCTCTTGCTATCTTTATTTGAAAAAGAAGGCATCTAAGTTTTTTTCTTGGTTCTGTACTCTGGACAGCACTTTTTTATTGGTGGATGAATTTATCCACCAAAAATGGGCCGGCATCTAAACTTACATTCTTGCATTTCAAATAAAGATACCAAGAGAATAAAGAAAATTTTAAAATAGGAGTAAAATAAAAAGTTGCTTAAAATTTCATGCTCTATCTGAATCACGAAAGAAAATTTTGGCTTCAGTGTCCCTTTAATGTAGGTAATTTATTTAATTGTAGTGTAGTGTTAGGTGTTATTGTAGCTTAGGTTAGGTTTTATTTTACAGGTAAATTTATATTTATTTTAGCTAGGTAGTTATTAAATAGTTACAAAGTAACTATTAGTTATATTGTAGCTATCTTAGGGTTTATTTTATAGGTAAGTATTTAGTTTTAAATAGGAATAATTTAGGTAATGATAGTAATTTGTATTTAGATTTATTTAAATTATATTTAAGTTAGTGGGTGTTAGGGTTAGGGTAAGACAGGTTTAAAGGGTTAATACATTTAGAATAGTGGTGTCGACATTGGGAACAGCAGATTAGGGGTCAATAAATGTAGGTAGGTGGCGGCAATGTTGGGGGCAGCAGATTAGGGGTTAATAAATATAATGTAGGTGGCGGCGATGTTAGGGACAGCAGATTAGGGGTTAATAATATTTAACTAGTGTTTGCGAGGCGGGAGTGCGGCGATTTAGGGGTTAATATGTTTATTATAGTGGCAGCGAAGTCCAGTGTGGCAGATTAGGGGTTAAAATTTTATTATAGTGTTTGCGATGCGGGAGGGCCTCAGTTTAGGGGTTAATAGGTAGTTTATGGGTGTTAGTTACTTTGTAGCACTTTAGTTATGAGTTTTATGCTACAGCTCTGTAGTGTAAAACTCATAACTACTGACTTTAAAATGCGTTAGGAATCTTATCAGTATAGGCTGTACCGCTCACTTTTTGGCCTCCTAGGACAAACTCATAATACCAGCACTATGGAAGTCCCATAGAAAAAAGGCTTTACGAAATTTACGTAAGGTGATTTGCGGTAAGGCCAAAAAAGTGTGCGATACACCTATACCTGCAAGACTAATAATAGCCAAGGGGGCGTAAAAAAGCAGCGTTAGGACCTGTTAACGCTGCTTTTTTACCTTAACGCAAAACTCGTAATCTAGCCGATTGTTATTTCTATTTTTATTCTGCAATATATCTTTGGTTATTGTATGCACTTTATAAATTCTATGAGTTTTTTAATAGGCTTTTAAACAGGTTTGAAAGCATTAGTAGAAATTTGAGTACTTGGCGCTTCTGAGCCTTTTGTTTTTATGTATGGTACCAAAAATAGGCCCATGCTTTTTAGGGCAGAGCAGCCCTCCCCCCAAAAAAATGTTTGACCATACATCAAATATGGTTAAGATGCTTGGAGCCTGCAACTTCCCCCACGGAGACAGAGGACAGCAATGGCCTGGATCTGACAGTTACTGGCTCAGGCACTGAACTGCTGCCCACTTGGTCCCATGGTTGAGCTTGCCCTGCATATAAGGATATAACACAACGACAATAAACAAGAAACTAAAATCTAACCTAAAAGCACCACGAGAACAACGACTTCAATACAAAATCAAGGAAAGCACAACAAGGACTCCTTTAGAAGTCCCATACAACCCTATTGAAGAGAACATAAGCAAAATCATAAAATACCTACAGTCACTGGTTGCAAAGGATACCACACTTAAAGAAATGTCCCCCCAACCCCCAATATTGGGAATTACATTTAAACAACCACCTAACCTGAACCCCAAACGAATCCATACTAAAATGAGCTTAGAACAGGACATCATACTGAATGGCACCAAACGTTGCAATAAAGCACTTTACAAACACATATGTAGCGGAAGCACTGCCCGTCAGTATCACAAAACTTACAACATTAAGGGAGAGTACTGATGTATGCCTGCAAATGTGGTATACATAATACAGTGCACAGCTAGGGTTGCAAGGTGTCCGGTATTAGACTGGACTGTCCGGTATTTCAGGTTACTGCCCGGTAAATTTATTTAAAAAAAAGGACATAGTCTTAGGTAGACTTTGCTTAATTGCTTTTGAATTTTTAATTTTTTTAAACAGATTCTTGATGCTTTCAACCATTGCTGGAGTCCAAGCCGCATCTGGGCCAACCTGGCTACCCTACATACCCAGCACTGCCACTGAGAGTAACACCAAGCCCATTAGTCCAGGCCTGGCAGCCCGTGTCCACTATCCAGACTCCACTCAGCTGATCCTGATATGCGGACCCCTCTGCCTCAGCCTGTGCATGCCGTGCGTGCAGCGTGCTGCCAAGCTGCCTGTGAGAATGTCAGACGTAACGTTATCACGCGTGTGACGTCAAGACAGCAAGAAGAACTGCGGGTTACACTGTCTCTAGACTACAGTCAGTCTATGCTGCTGTGTGCTGACTCCTGTGGCTTTGAGTAAATTGAGTCAGAGCCAGCAAGAATAATGCCAGGTCAGCCAAGGGACTAGTGTGAATAGTGCCACTGCAGCCAAGCAAAAAGCCATTGACTTTTGAATAAAGTGTCAAAAAAGAGGTATGTCTCAGGTATTCAAAGGACAGTTCTTTTAAATATTTTTAATATATCACCTTCCTTCACCCACACAGTTGAGATATATATATATATATATATATATATATATATATATATATATATATATATATATATATATATATCTTTAGGTTAATAAGCACTCTCACCAAACTGGCCAGGTAGGCACCAGGGTGCAAAAATAGGAATAATTGACTAACAAGAAATAAGCACTCTCTGGTTTTGTAAAACAAATAGTATATTTAACTAGCGTACGCTAGTTAAAAAAATATTTGTTTTACAAAACAAGATATAAGCACTCTCTGGTTTTGTAAAACAAATAAAATATTTAACTAGCGTATGCTAGTTAAAAATAATATTTGTTTTACAAAACAAGAGAGTGCTTATTTCTTGCTAGTCTATATATATATATATATATATATATATATATATATATATATATATATATATACACCAAGTAGGGTGTGTGCACTCTCACCATCAAGCAAAAACTGCCAGGGTGCTGTTATATAATGAATATGAATTTGTAGGAATAAGCACTCACTGGTCTTCTGTCATCCGTGATATAAATTCTTTATTATACAGTGACGTTTCGGGACCAACAGCGTCCCTTCCTCTGACCAACAACAAATAAAAAAGTGCAAGCTTATAAAGGCCAGTAAACCCCTCCCATTCAGGGCTACCAATCATAGATAGCCATGTGCAAAATTGGGTATGTGCTATTCATTATATTAGTGACTACAAGTGAATTCATATAGCAAAACATGTCATGTGCGCTCAACAACGAAGATTAGCAAACCTGTGGGTCACCCCCCAGTTGACAACGATCCGTGATTATAATGACCTGATCCACGACAATCACATCTTAAACAACTGTTAGCCAAAACCATAACAAAGTACTCAATAAGCTATCCATAGCAATGCCCAGACTTCTGATAGGCTACTGTTCCATTCCCAACCATTCAACCACACCTACCTGCTCGATCATGTCATACTGCTAACTCTCGATGTAAATGAAAACAACTATAGATAAGAAGATCTATAGCTTATAACGTCTCAACCCATCAAAGAATGATATATTGAGCTCGAGTTCCTGACTTAAGTCGGAGATCGCGATGTGACTGACAACACCGAAGGAATGTTTACATCTCGCGGGCAATTCCGCCCCCATCCCATAGAATAGCCAATAGGGATCCTTATCGGTCGAACCAGCTCATATGGTTATGACCTGATCCTCCGGTCGTTACATCTTAAGTTTATATTAACAACCAACTACAACCAAGACACCACAAAATGTTCAGAAGGGTATCTACGGTAGCGCCCAACATGCTAGTGGGCTGCTGTAGAGTTAAGATCTCATGGGTAGCCCCACCCCCAATCGAGATCTCGGTCCGCCAAGCCCCCAAGTATTTTATGGGGATTGGGTGAATTATAAAACACCCCCCACTCAACGAAACCTATAATGTGCAAAGTGTCAGTGTTCCAACATATAAGTCACTAATCTAGATATACAAAGCTAACACCTCCCATCCCAAATATAACATACACAAACAAGCGAAACATCTTAGCTCAAGTGCAAGAGTATACAATAGAAATAGTAATTTGATATGAACACCTCAGTGGTAATGTACAAAAAACATAAACTAATACAAATATAAATGTAAGTAGTATAGAATAAATAGTATGTGGAGAGATAATCTATAAAAATTATAATATATCAAGAAATGATATATAGAAAAAACTCTATTCTATAGAGTCACCAAAAGTAGATAAATAAGGAAATTACAACCTAGAAGTTTAATGTGATTATCAACTCACGCCCTTATATCAACACTAGAGCATGTCCAACATTCAACCAAAATCGAACCAAAGACCCATCAATATCAATACTTATATAAGTCCCCCTGTTAACATAAGTAAAAGTGGATCAGCTCTCTCCTTACGGAGAGGCCAAGCAAACACACAAAGCACATTTATGTATGCCGGTACATAGATGACGTATTCCTAATATGGAGTAATAGTGAAGACTCTCTTTATACTTGGATCAAGAAATTGAACACCATGGAGAGCACCATTTGGTTCTCACATACATCTAATTCTTGCTCTGTTGATTATCTTGATGTACGAGTTCTAAAGGAGGGAGACAGACTAGGGACAACCTTATTCAAGAAAGTCACAGATCACAACTCATTGTTACATGCGAAAAGTTGTCACCATCCTACTTTAGTTCAGAACATTCCAAAAGCCCAATTCCAACATGTCATTAGGAACAACACCAACAAAGAGACCTGTAAGCAACAAATAGATGAAATGACACAAAGATTCCTTGAAAGAGGTTACAAGAAAACTAATTTGTCTGAGATGAGATATCTAGCAACTAATCCAGCAACATCCAATAATGAGATAAGAACTCAACAACTGACATTTGTAACCACTTATACACCTGACAGTTATTTAATTACAAAAACCATGAAGGAAGAGTGGAAACTACTTGAAGCTGATCCCACATTACCCTTTAAGGGATGGCAGGCACCACGAATTGCATACAAAAGAGGCAAAAACCTTAGGGATCTGCTAATAAAAACAGATATAATTCCAGATACCTCCCAACACACTTGGTTGAAGAAAAAGATAGGGTGCTTTAAGTGCACGAGCTGTGTGACCTGCAACAGCATGCTGACAGGCACACACTTTCACCATCCCGATCGGAGAAAGAAATATGAAATTAAGTTCTTTTTGACATGTACTACTCAATACATCATCTACTTATTGAACTGATCTTGTGGCAAATTTTATACAGGCAAAACCACCGATGATGCCCGAACAAGAATGGCGAATCACAGATCTAGTATTAGATCAGCCATTTCAAAAAGAAAATCCGATCAACCGGTTGCTCGCCACTTCTTGGAAGCAGGTCACACTGTGACGGATTTAAGATTTTGGATCTTCGATCATGTACCGCACCTGAAGAGAGGAGGGGACAGAGCCAAGTTCCTTTTACAGAAAGAAGCCAGATGGATCTATGAACTGGGGACATTAACACCTAGAGGCCTCAATGTATTTTCTGGATGGCAATGCTATCTATGACAGTCCACCTTTTCCATTCTTTAAATAGTATCGGGGACCCCAAGGGGTGTTCCCCCCCTTTTTTTTGCTGATGCATATTGATTGAGAGTTCACGTTTTCCATTCTGTCTTAACACTGACCCATATACTTAAAGTGAACAATTTTGCTATTGGGATCCCTTATCACCTAGGTGACAACGATACCCATTTAGTGATTAATAATTTTAGTTCTTGAAATTGATTTATCCTTGTCTAGTTCACCATTGGTTCACAGATATTATGGCCATTGATATCATATAGTATTGAACATCTCCTGGGATACGTATGTTTTTACATTGATTTTTATTAATTTCAACCATTTTTCACTTTAGAAATTGTTTAGGCCATGTTGTGTGTGCTCGACGATGGGGAGGGGGACGTGGGAGTGCTCTTCCCTCAATGGTTAATTACCTACAATGGTATATAGTTGTGACATCTCATGATTTACCGTATTGTGATGTGCCCTCAGGATTGAGGGTGCACATCGGCTCTTGGTTCAGTTTTCTGTTTGACTCATTTTGGAATCTTGATATGACAGAGGGAGTATGTGTTATATTTATCTAATTTTTATTTTTTAATTTGGGCTTTGTGGTGTTTGTTTGGCCTCTCTGTAAGGAGAGAGCTGATCCGCTTTCACTTATGTTAACAGGGGGACTTATATAAGTATCGATATTGATGGGTCTTTGGTTCGATTTTGGGTGAATGTTGGACACGCTCTAGTGTTGATATAGGGGCGTGAGTTGATAATCACATTAAACTTCTAGGTTATAATTTAATTATTTATCTACTTTTGGTGACTCTATAGAATACAAGAGTTTTTTCTATATATCATTTCTTGATATATTATGATTTTTATAGATTATCTCTCCACATACTATTTCTTCTATACTACTTACATTTATATTTGTATTAGTTTATATTTTTTGTACATTACCACTGGGGTGTTCATATCAAATTACTATTTCTATTGTATACTCGTGCACTTGAGCTAAGATGTTTCGCTTGTTTGTGTATGTTATATTTGGGATGGGAGGTGTCCCCTTTGTATATCTAGATTAGTGACTTATGTATTGGAACATTGACACTTTGCACTATAGGTTTCGTTGAGTGGGGGGGGTTTATAATTCACCCAATCCCCATCAAGTACTTGGGGGCTTGGTGAACTGAGAACGGTATCAATTGACCATTAGTCGAGAGGGGGGGTGGGGCTACCTGTGAGATCTTAACTCTACAGCAGCCCACTAGCAAGTTGGGCGCTACCGTAGATACCCTTCTGAACATTTTGTGGTGTTTTGGTTGTAGTTGGTTGTTAATATAAACTTAAGATGTAATGACCGGAGGATCAGGTCATAAACATATGAGCCGGTTTGACCGATAAAGATCCCTATTGGCTATTCTACGGGATGGGGCGGAGTTGCCCATGAGATGTAAACATTCCCTCGGTGTTGTCAGTCACATCGCGTTCTCCGACTTAAGTCAGGAACTCGAGCTCAATATATCATTCTTTGATGGGTTGAGACATTATAAGCTATAGATCTTCTTATCTATAGTTGTTTTCATTTACATTGAGAGTTAGCAGTATGACATGATCGAGCAGGTAGACGTGGTTTAATGGTTGGGAATGGCACAGTAGCCTATCAGAAGTCTGGGCGTTGCCATGGATAGCCTATTGAGTACTTTGTTGTGGTTGTGGCTAACAGTTGTTTAAGATGTGATTGTCGGAGGATCAGGTCATTATAATCACGGATCGTTGTTGACTGGGGGGCGACCCACGGGTTTGCTAAACTTCGTTGTCGGTCGCACATGACATGTTTTGCTATATGAATTCACTTGTAGTCACTTATATAATGAATAGCACATACCCAATTTTGCACACGGCTATCTATGATTGATAGCCCTGAATGGGAGGGGTTTACAGGCCTTTATAAGCTTGCACTTTTTCATTTGTTGTTGGTCAGAGGAAGGGACGCTGTTGGTCCTGAAACGTCACTGTTTTTTAAAGAATTTATATCACGGATGACAGAAGACCAGTGAGTGCTTATTCCTACAAATTCATATATATATATATATATATATATATATATATATATATATATATATATATATATATATATATATAATATATATTTATTATCTTAATATTTTATATATATATATATATATATATATATACACACACACAATATTATTATATTATAAATATATTAATACATACAAATCTCAAGAGACTTTTTAGTTTACTTTTATTACCATTTTTTGTTGTTCTGTAGTGCATTGCTGCCGCAAGCCTAACTAGGTATGCTTTTCAGGAAATTAGATTAGATTAGATTCATTTATTGTCATTGTACAAAGTAAAATACAGAGACAATGAAATATGTATCTAACCCGTCCATAACATGAAAAGTACTATAAAATGGTAAATCTGATAAGTGGACAAAACAGAAATAACATAAGTGACATATGTGCAAATTATTATCATACCACAGAAAATATGTAAAGTGCAATGTGCAATGAAAAAGATAAACAGCTAATAGACTAAGTGTGTATATATATATATACATTATGAATAGTTTTTATAAAATATGTGAGTTATAGGTAAAAGCTATGTGTATGTTCACACTAATATAAATGTAAAGTGGACAATAAAGCTATAAGTTTATCAAAGTGCACTGTGCAATAGGTGTGTAATGAATAAGGAAAAGAAAGGAACAATAAAGTCCTGGTACTTATGATAAGTTGATAATAAATTATCAACAGAGTAAAGATATTCAAAATAAACAACCATTGTAATCAGAATCTTCTCTATAAGGTTAAAAGAGTCATTAAAAAAAGATGAAAAGTTCTTGTTGAGCAAGGTAACAACTCTAGGAAAAAAACTATTCCGTAACCTGGCTAACTTGCCCATTCAGACTCCTATATCGCCTACCAAATGGTAAAAGGGCAAATATACTATTACTAGCATGGTAAGGATCATGGATAATACAGTGAGCCTTTTGGAGACTTCACCTGCACTGAAGATCCTCGATAAGAGGTAGCTGGGCACCGATAATATACTGGGCAGTTTCTTTCATGTAATTGGCAAGAGTCCATGAGCTAGTGACATATGGGATATACAATCCTACCAGGAGGGGCAAAGTTTCCCAAACCTCAAAATGCCTATAAATACACCCCTCACCACACCCACAATTCAGTTTTACAAACTTTGCCTCCTATGGAGGTGGTGAAGTAAGTTTGTGCTAAGATTTCTACGTTGATATGCGCTTCTCAGCATTGTTGAAGCCCGATTCCTCTCAGAGTACAGCGAATGTCAGAGGGACATAAAGGGAGTATCACTTATTGAATACGATGATTTCCCTAACAGGGTTCTATTTCATAGGTTCTCTGTTATAGGTCGTAGAGATTCATCTCCTACCTCCCTTTTCAGATCGACGATATACTCTCAATTTACCATTACCTCTACTGATAACTGTTTCAGTACTGGTTTGGCTATCTGCTATATGTGGATGGGTGTCTTTTGGTAAGTATGTTTTTTATTACTTAAGACACCTCAGCTATGGTTTGGCACTTTATGTATTTATATAAAGTTCTAAATATATGTATTCTACTTATATTTGCCATGAGTCAGGTTCATGTATTTCCTTCAGCAGACTGTCAGTTTCATATTTGGGGAATTTAAACATTTTTAAGAAATGTATTTCTTACATGGGGTTTAGTCTTTTTTTCAATTGACTACTTCTTGCTATTGCGGGTATTAGGCCCGCGGGTGCGTCAAATGCTAAACTTTATTGCGTCATTCTTGGAGCGAAAATATTTTTGGCGCGAAAAAATATGTTTATGACGCAACTTCGTCATTTCCGGTGTCATACGTGATGCTGAGACCTTTCACGCCAAAAAAGTTTACGTTACATTGTGCATCATACTTGGTGCCAATTTTTTTTCATTATTTCAATACCCCATTGATGTTTTCCTCTTGCTTTTTTCTCTATCAAAGGCCTATGCTTTTGCATTTTTTCCCATTCCTGAAACTGTCATATAAGGAAATAGATAATTTTGCTTTATATGTTGTTTTTTCTCTTACATTGAGCAAGATGTCCCAATCTGATCCTGTCTCAGAAGATTCTGCTGGAACATTGCTGCCTGACATCGGTTCTACCAAAGCTAAGTGCATTTGTTGTAAAAGTGTAGAAATTATTTCACCAAATGTCATTTGTAATAGTTGTCATGATAAACTTTTACATGCAGATAGTGTTTCCATCAGTAATAGTACATTGCCAGTTGCAGTTCCTTCAACTTCTAATGTGCATGATATACCTGTAAATTTTAAAGAATTTGTTTCTGATTCTATTCTGAAGGCTTTGTCTGCATTTCCACCTTCTAATAAACGTAAAAGGTCTTTCAAAACTTCTCATTTAGCTGATGAAATTTCAAATGACCAACAACATAATAATTTATCCTCTTCTGATGAGGATCTATATGATTCAGAAGATCCTTCCTCAGACATTGACACTGACAAATCTACTTATTTATTTAAAATAGAGTATATGCGTTCTTTATTAAAAGAAGTGTTAATTTCTTTGGATATTGAGGTAACCAGTCCTATTGACGTTCAGTCTAATAAACATTTAAATGCTGTTTTTAAACCTCCTGTGGTTTCCCCATTCCTGAGGCATATTCCTGAGGCTATTTCTGATATGATTTCTAGGGAATGGAATAAGCCAGGTACTTCTTTTATTCCTTCTTCAAGGTTTAAAAAATTGTATCCTATACCAGCAAAATCTATAGAGTTTTGGGAAAAAATCACCAAAGTTGATGGGGCTATTTCTACTCCTGCTAAACGTACCACTATTCCTATGGAAGATAGTACTTCCTTTAAGGATCCTTTAGATAGGAATCTTGAATCTTATCTAAGGAAGGCCTATTTATATTCAGGTCATCTTCTCAGACCTGCTATTTCTTTCTCCTGGGGTACAAAAATAATGCAGAATGATCAGATTTACCCAGGTGAGGAAGAGGTGAAGTTTTGTAGGCATCGGCAATATTTGTATAGACATAGTCTAATATTTTATCTTCTCTAGTAGCACAGGTTACATTTTGATGGAATTTAGTAAAAACAGTTTTTAAATTAGAGGGATTAAAATCTCCTGCTACAATGAAAGCTCCATTCGGATGTGCAGTTTGCTGCTTATTAATAGCTCTTTGTAATTCTTTCATTGCAATTTTATCATTGGCATCAGGAGGGATATATGCTGCAGTGATAATGGTAGATGTAAATTCCCTAGGCAGATAAAAGGGCCTACACTTAAGCAGCAGATACTCCAAGTTAACAGAGCAATAACTTTCAATGGTTATAGAGTTATTGCCCCAAAGGTCGTTTATATAGATGTACAACCCGCCACCTTTAGACGTTTCCAGATTCTGCAACAGTTCTATCTGCTCTAAAAACATCATGTCCCTCTAATTTTATAACGTTATTAGAGATGTTATCGTTAAGCCATGTTTCAGTGAAAATCAATACATTACTGTCTCTGATTCTTTTGCAAGAAGAGATCCGCAGTCTTAGTTCGTCCATCTTGTTTTGCTGACAGCCTGCTATGAATGCCTCCACACTTTCCACGCCTTTATCTGCAATCCCTCTGCCGTCTACGGGCACTTCCCGTCAACAGACCTTGTTCCGGAAGCTTCAAATACTGAAGTTTAATGTCCAAAAGTTCCTGCCTGCTGTACATGATATTTGCGGTACTAATCAAGGCAAACAGACTTAGGAACACCAAAAGAATAGCAACTAGTTTGCTAGGACTGAGTAGACACCATATTGTGTTTTAGCTAGAAGTAAACTTTTTGCACACGTCGGGTTGTGCTCGTATTATGAGTTGAAAGTAAAAGGTTATTGCTCTTGCACTAACCCACTCGAGCACTAACCCAAAAGCATATTCTCAAGTGCGCTAACCCAACATGAAAATATGAATATTTCACATTCCAATGTTCTTCAGAATATGTTCTATTTATTCATAAATACATATTTTTACATATATCTGATGTTATTTTGGTACTAAATATTTATACCTATATATACAGTATTATTATATGTTTATATTTATATGCATACATACATACATATACATCTTTAGATATGTATATGTATTTATGTCTATGTTGAAGCCCTTTGCCTGCCTTTTTTTTTTCTAACACCTGAGATCTCTTTTTTTGTGCAATATTTATTTTTTATTAGATAGTATTATTATGAGTGTGTATTGTGTAATGTATTTTTCATGTGTTTTGTGACATATTTTTGTTTTGCGAAACAGTTAACCACAGCTCTGAGGACGCAATAACTCAACGAGTGTTAACTTTAACTTCTTGCAATATAAGCGCAATTTAACTTGTGTGTAAACACGAAAACTGATATTGCTCAATGCAAACATTTGCGCTCCACGTGTAATCTGGCCCTGTGTCAATAATTAAATTATTTCTGAGAATCTAAACTTTAATTACACATACAAACACACACATATGTTATACCAAATAAAGATATCAAATTTACCCTAGTTAAATGCATATAAATATACATATATATCACCATACTGCTGTAACACACTTTGCAATAGATTTTTTGCTAAAATAAGGACATAGCACCTCCTCTCCTATAAACAAATATGTAAGTGCACATTGCAAACTCACCAATACAGCACCTGCCTAGTCTCCAAGATCATCAATGTATATATGTACAAGGTGCGCTGAAGGAGCCTTTGTTTTTTATTCCATTTATATTGCAAAGAGTGTCCAAATACTATTCTGGATTCATACAGCCCCAGCTTATTGTTTACTAGAAATAGAAATAGAACAGGTTAGCCCAAAAACAACATTGGAGTGTTTCAAAACAGTTACTGGTTTCTTGGTTTAGAATGTAAATAAAAACCATGCCATGTGAATTGGGCTATTGCAAATATTGCTAGAGAAAATATCATTGCATTTATGTTACAGAGAATGCTGCCATAATCATATCACTGCTGAGTAGCTACATCATGTCACTTGTTCTGCTGACTGAAACTGTTATCACAACTAGAATATTGTCTTTTATACAGGTATAAAGAATATTGAAATATGGCCTAGGGCTAGATTTATAATTATGGTTATGGCTAAGGTTAATCTCTAGCATCCAAAAACATTGTGCATACAGGCAGTCCCCAGGTTACAGACATCCAACTTAAAGGGACATGGAACCCAAAAAATTTCTTTCATGATTCAGATACAGAATACAATTTGAAACAACTTTCCAATTTACTTCTATCATTTAATTTGCTTCCTTCTTTTGTTATCTTTTGCTGAAAGGTTTATATAGGTTAGCACAGGAGCAGCAAATAACCTAGGTTCTAGCTGTTGATTGGTGGCAGTATATATATATTGATTGTGATTAGCTCAGCAATGTGTTCAGTTAGAAACCATTAGTGCATTGCTGCTCCTTCAACAAATGATACCAAGAGAATGAAACAAATTAGATAATAGAAGTAAAAAATTTGGGTTTCATGTCCCTTTAAGTACAACTTGCACTTACAAACTGAGAAAATAGAGCTTTATCACCAATCCTTCTTTCCAGGATAATCCAAAATACTCCAAATCCAATTGTCACAAGGACAGACAGTGATGTGAAATTTTCTGAACAGGGGCACAGATAGCAAAACAAACTTTCCCCTATGCTATCCAAAACTAAAAAACCTATAAAGAACCTATCTTGTTCGTAACCTGGGGACTGCCTGTATTATATCAAACTTGATATTTCCATGGCAACAGCATTTGTAACTTTCTCACAGCCGATTTATTACTGCAAAACATTGCCAAAAGATTTTTGGCCTGACATTATATTGAAAGACATAAGATGATAAGATGTGAGTAAATATCCCCTTTTTAAAAGGAACAGTCTAGTACAAAAAAAGATAGATAATCCCTTTATTACCAATTCCCCAGTTTTGCATAACCAACACTGTTATATTAATATACTTTTTACCTCTGTGATTACCTTGTATCTAAGACTCTGCAGACTGCTCCTTATCTCAGTGCTATTTACAGACTTGCATCAACTCCACAGGAGTGAGCACGTTATCTATATGGAACACATGAATGAGCACTGTCTTGCTGTGAAAAGCTATTAAAATGCCTTGAGATAAAGGCGGCCTTCAGGGGCTTAGAAACAGGCAGAAATTTAGCTGTTTAAAAGCAAACAAGAAACAAGAGAGGTGAAGGGACCAACTCTTATAAAAGAATACACTAGTAGCACTTGGGGATTTAGGGTCAATCATGCAGCTTGAAAATCTGGAAAAAGTATACAACCTACATCAAGTATAAGAGATGTGGGATAAAAAAAAAAGACAAATTAAAACTTAACTTTTATTAAGTCACATAAAATAGGATGGTGTATATTAAAAGCACACTCAGGTATTTTAAGCAGTGAGATGTATTATGGCAAAGGGAATGAGTTTTCAACCATGATTTGCAAAGTTTACTGTGAGCTAACTTCAGCGGTTTTCAACACACCGTTTGTATTGTTAGTTTCAAGAGATTCCACTGTTAATAAATCAGACTTGTGATTGCTTTATACCTCTGTTATTACACCCATATGTATCCTTAATACCGGCTAATGTATTTAAACTTTCCTTGTGTGTATGGGAAAGCTCAAGGTTTATAATGGAGGTGGAATCAGAGGAATCGTAGTTGTTCAACATAAGATTCGGATTAGATATCTTACATCACAGTGTTACTAATAAAGAGTATCGTTGGGATTAATATGGTTGCTGTCTACACTGTAAAATGAGTATCAGCACAAGAGCTCAAATAGAGTCTGTTGTGAGTAATATATGTTGTCTACACTGTAAAATGAGTACCAGCACAAGCGCTCAAATAGAGCCTGTTGTGAGCAATATATGGCATCTACACTGTAAAATAAGTATCAGCAAAAGAGCAACAAATAGAGTCTGTTGTGAGCAATATATGCCTTCTACACTGTAAAATAAGTATCAGCACAAGAGCTCAAATAGAGCCTGTTGTGAGTAAAATATGCAGTTTACACAGTAAAATAAGTATCAGCACAAGAGCAACAAATAGAGTCTGTTGTGAGCAATATATGCCGTCTACACTGTAAAATTATTATCAGCACAAGAGCTCAAATAGAGTCTGTTTTGAGCAATATATACAGTCTATGCTGTAAAATGAGTATCAGCACAAGAGCTCAAATAGAGCCTGTTGTGAGTAATATATGCTGTCTACACTGTAAAATGATTATCAGCACAAGAGCTCAAATAGAGCCTGTTGTGAGCAATATATGCCATCTACACTGTAAAATGAGTATCAGCACAAGAGCAACAAATAGAGTCTGTTGTGAGCAATATATGCCGTCTACGCTGTAAAATGAGTATCAGCACAAGAGCTCAAATAGAGCCTGTTGTGAGCAATATATGCTGTTTACACTGTAAAATGAGTATCAGCACAAGAGCTCAAATAGAGCCTGTTGTGAGCAATATATGCCGTCTACACTGTAAAATGAGTATCAGCATAAGAGCTCAAATAGAGCATGTTGTGAGTAATATATGCTGTCTACACTGTAAAATGAGTATCAGCACAAGAGCTCAAATAGAGCCTGTTGTGAGTAATATATGCCGTCTACACTGTAAAATGAGTATCAGCACAAGAGCAACAAATATAGTCTGTTGTGAGCAATATATGCCGTCTACACAGTAAAATGAGTATCAGCACAAGATCTCAAATAGAGCCTGTTGTGAGTAATATATGCTGTCTACACTGTAAAATGAGTATCAGCACAAGAGCTCAAATAGAGCCTGTTGTGAGTAATATATGCCGTCTACACAGTAAAATAAGTATCAGCACAAGAGCTCAAATAGAGCCTGTTGTGAGTAATATATGCTGTCTACACAGTAAAATAAGTATCAGCACAAGAGCTCAAATAGAGCCTGTTGTGAGTAATATATGCCGTCTACACAGTAAAATAAGTATCAGCACAAGAGCTCAAATAGAGCCTGTTGTGAGTAATATATGCCGTCTACACAGTAAAATAAGTATCAGCACAAGAGCTCAAATAGAGTCTTTTGTGAGTAATATATGCCGTCTACACAGTAAAATGAGTATCAGCACAAGAGCTCAAATAGAGCCTGTTGTGAGTAATATATGCCGCCTACGCTGTAAAATGAGTATCAGCACAAGAGCTCAAATAGAGCCTGTTGTGAGTAATATATGCCGCCTACGCTGTAAAATGAGTATCAGCACAAGAGCTCAAATAGAGCCTGTTGTGAGTAATATATGCCGCCTACACAGTAAAATAAGTATCAGCACAAGAGCTCAAATAGAGCCTGTTGTGAGTAATATATGCTGTCTACACAGTAAAATAAGTATCAGCACAAGAGCAACAAATAGAGTCTGTTGTGAGCAATATATGCCGTCTACACTGTAAAATTATTATCAGCACAAGAGCTCAAATAGAGTCTGTTTTGAGCAATATATACAGTCTATGCTGTAAAATGAGTATCAGCACAAGAGCTCAAATAGAGCCTGTTGTGAGTAATATATGCTGTCTACACTGTAAAATGATTATCAGCACAAGAGCTCAAATAGAGCCTGTTGTGAGCAATATATGCCATCTACACTGTAAAATGAGTATCAGCACAAGAGCAACAAATAGAGTCTGTTGTGAGCAATATATGCCGTCTACGCTGTAAAATGAGTATCAGCACAAGAGCTCAAATAGAGCCTGTTGTGAGCAATATATGCTGTTTACACTGTAAAATGAGTATCAGCACAAGAGCTCAAATAGAGCCTGTTGTGAGCAATATATGCCGTCTACACTGTAAAATGAGTATCAGCATAAGAGCTCAAATAGAGCATGTTGTGAGTAATATATGCTGTCTACACTGTAAAATGAGTATCAGCACAAGAGCTCAAATAGAGCCTGTTGTGAGTAATATATGCCGTCTACACTGTAAAATGAGTATCAGCACAAGAGCAACAAATATAGTCTGTTGTGAGCAATATATGCCGTCTACACAGTAAAATGAGTATCAGCACAAGATCTCAAATAGAGCCTGTTGTGAGTAATATATGCTGTCTACACTGTAAAATGAGTATCAGCACAAGAGCTCAAATAGAGCCTGTTGTGAGTAATATATGCCGTCTACACAGTAAAATAAGTATCAGCACAAGAGCTCAAATAGAGCCTGTTGTGAGTAATATATGCTGTCTACACAGTAAAATAAGTATCAGCACAAGAGCTCAAATAGAGCCTGTTGTGAGTAATATATGCCGTCTACACAGTAAAATAAGTATCAGCACAAGAGCTCAAATAGAGCCTGTTGTGAGTAATATATGCCGTCTACACAGTAAAATAAGTATCAGCACAAGAGCTCAAATAGAGTCTTTTGTGAGTAATATATGCCGTCTACACAGTAAAATGAGTATCAGCACAAGAGCTCAAATAGAGCCTGTTGTGAGTAATATATGCCGCCTACGCTGTAAAATGAGTATCAGCACAAGAGCTCAAATAGAGCCTGTTGTGAGTAATATATGCCGCCTACGCTGTAAAATGAGTATCAGTACAAGAGCTCAAATAGAGCCTGTTGTGAGTAATATATGCCGCCTACACAGTAAAATAAGTATCAGCACAAGAGCTCAAATAGAGCCTGTTGTGAGTAATATATGCTGTCTACACAGTAAAATGAGTATCAGCACAAGAGCTCAAATAGAGCCTGTTGTGAGCAATATATGCCGTCTACACAGTAAAATAAGTATCAGCACAAGAGCTCAAATAGAGCCTGCTGTAAGCAAATGTAACAGATTACGTGAAGCATAATAATGTATGAGCTCCAATAAAGCATTTGTGTAGAGGCGTCACATGAGTATAACCCAACTGTACTTAGTAGATTTTAAAGGTGACAGAATCTTAGTTAACTAGAAGTGTTAAAGTACACTTCACCTCTCTTGTTTCTTGTTTGCTATTAAACTCAATACACAGCACCCCCTACCTATAATACAAACGCCATAAGTGGTACCAGATTCTAGAATATGGGATTTAGAGGGTTTATTCAATATAAGCATTAGTGCCATTAGTACCTTTTTCTTCATATTTAGTGTTTAAAGGGTATGAAGTATATTAATTTATATAAATAAGCTGGGGAATGGGTAGTAAAGGCATTATCCATCTTTTTAAACAATAAAACATTTGGAGGAGACTGTCCCTTTTATTTAAAAGTCTTTAAAGGAACATGAAACCCAAGTTTTTTCTTTCATGATTCAGATAGAACATACAATTTTAAACAACTTTCTAATTTGCTTCTATCATCTAATTTGCTTAATTTTCTTGTTATCCTTTATTGAAGAAGCAGTAATGCACTACTGGGAGCTATCTGAAAGCCAATGACAAGACACAATATATGTGCAGTCACCAATCAGCAGCTGCTGAGCCTACCTAGGTATACTTTTCAATAAAGGCTACAAAGAGACTGAAACAAATTAAATAACAGAAATAAACTGGAAAGTTGTTTATTCTGCATAATCTATCATGCCCCTTTAAGTTAAATGTATTGTGTCACGCTCTGACTGTTTTGGAAGATTTTATGAGCATTATCTTTTATTTTTTATAATCCAGAACTTCAAATCAGTGTTTAATTGTCGCAGCCAACAAGGGTAGGTGAATCTTTACTCTTTTTATAAGATCCTATATTGTAAACTCCAAACCAGTCAAATTGTATAATTATACAAATATTGTGTGCCAGTTCTTACTGGGGTCTATTGATTCAATATTTTGTATGTGCTATACTTTAAATCCCAATAGATTAGGCTAGTACAATATGAGGACCATTTGCTTGCACAATATAAAAATAAAATGCCCATTGTGTGAATATACAACCAGCATGTTAACTTCAAATCACCAATGGCAAACATGGTAAGTTAAAATGTAGGAATCCATTTAAGAAACAGACGGCTAGATTTGGAGTTTTGTCGGTAAGGACCCGCGTAGCTAACCCCCGGCTTTTTTCTGGCCGCACCATAAAAATAACTCTGGTATTGAGAGTCCACAAAAAGGCTGCGTTAGGCTCCAAAAAAGGAGCGTAGAGCATTTTTAACGCAGCTTCAACTCTCGATACCAGAGTTGCTTACGCAAGCGGCCAGCCTCAAAAACGTGCTCGTGCACGATTCCCCCATAGGAAACAATGGGGCTGTTTGAGCTGAAAAAAACCTAACACCTGCAAAAAAGCCGCGTTCAGCTCTTAACGCAGCCGCATTGTTTGCTATGGGGAAACACTTCCTACGTCTGCACCTAACACTCTAACATGTACCCCAAGTCTAAACACCCCTAACCTTACACTTATTAACCCCTAATCTGCCGCCCCCGCTATCGCTGACACCTGCATTTTATTTTTAACCCCTAATCTGCTGCTCCGTAAACCGCCGCTTCTTACATTATCCTTATGTACCCCTAATCTGCTGCCCCTAACACCACCGACCCTATATTATATTTATTAACCCCTAATCTGCCGCCCACAACGTCGCCCCCACCTGCCTACACTTATTAACCCCTAATCTGCCGACGGGAGCTCACCGCTATTCTAATAAATGGATTAACCCCTAAAGCTAAGTCTAACCCTAACACTAACACCCCCCTAAATTAAATATAATTTTAATCTAACGAAATTAATTAACTCTTATTAAATAAATTATTCCTATTTAAAGCTAAATACTTACCTGTAAAATAAACCCTAATATAGCTACAATATAAATTATAATTACATTGTAGCTATTTTAGGATTAATATTTATTTTACAGGCAACTTTGTAATTATTTTAACCAGGTACAATAGCTATTAAATAGTTAAGAACTATTTAATAGTTACCTAGTTAAAATAATTACAAAATTACCTGTAAAATAAATCCTAACCTAAGTTACAATTAAACCTAACACTATACTATCATTAAATTAATTAAATAAAATACCTACAATTACCTACAATTAAACCTAACACTACACTATCAATACATTAATTAAATACAATATCTACAAATAACTACAATGAAATAAACTAACTAAAGTACAAAAAATAAAAAAGAACTAAGTTACAAAAAATAAAAAAATATCTACAAACATAAGAAAAATATTACAACAATTTTAAACTAATTACACCTACTCTAAGCCCCCTAATAAAACAACAAAGCCCCCCAAAATAAAAAATGCCCTACCCTATTCTAAATTACTAAAGTTAAAAGCTCTTTTACCTTACCAGCCCTGAACAGGGCCCTTTGCGGGGCATGCCCCAAGAAGTTCAGCTCTTTTGCCTGTAAAAAAAAACATACAATACCCCCCCAACATTACAACCCACCACCCACATACCCCTAATCTAACCCAAACCCCCCTTAAATAAACCTAACACTAAGCCCCTGAAGATCTTCCTACCTTGTCTTCACCTCACCAGGTATCACCGATCCGTCCTGGCTCCAAAATCTTCATCCAACCCAAGCGGGGGTTGGCGATCCATCATCCGGTGGCTGAAGAGGTCCAGAAGAGGCTCCAAAGTCTTCATCCTATCCGGGAAGAAGAGGCGATCCGGACCGGCAACCATCTTGATCCAAGCGGCATCTTCTATCTTCATCCGATGACGACCGGCTCCATCCTGAAGACCTCCACCGCGGACCCATCTTCTTCTGGCGACGTCCAACTGCAGAATGACGGTTCCTTTAAGGGACGTCATCCAAGATGGCGTCCCTCGAATTCCGATTGGCTGATAGGATTCTATCAGCCAATCGGAATTAAGGTAGGAATATTCTGATTGACTGATGGAATCAGCCAATCAGAATCAAGTTCAATCCGATTGGCTGATCCAATCAGCCAATCAGATTGAGCTCGCATTCTATTGGCTGATCGGAACAGCCAATAGAATGCGAGCTCAATCCGATTGGCTGATTGTAGGTGTCGGCGATGTTAGGGAGGGCAGATTAGGGGTTAATACTATTTATTATAGGGTTAGTGAGGCGGATTAGGGGTTAATAACTTTATTATAGTAGCGGTGCGGTCCGCTCGGCAGATTAGGGGTTAATAAGTGTAGGCAGGTGGGGGCGACGTTGTGGGGGGCAGATTAGGGGTTAATAAATATAATATAGGGGTCGGCGGTGTTAGGGGCAGCAGATTAGGGGTACATAAGGATAACGTAGGTGGCGGCGCTTTGCGGTCGGCAGATTAGGGGTTAATTATTGTAGGTAGCTGGCTGCGACGTTGTGGGGGCAGATTAGGGGTTAATAAATATAATATAGGGGTCGGCGGTGTTAGGGGCAGCAGATTAGGGGTACATAAGTATAACGTAGGTGGCGGTCGGCAGATTAGGGGTTAAAAAAATTTATTCGAGTGTCGGCGATGTGGGGGGACCTCGGTTTAGGGGTACATAGGTAGTTTATGGGTGTTAGTGTACTTTAGAGCAAAGTAGTTAAGAGCTTTATAAACCGGCGTTAGCCCAGAAAGCTCCTAACTACTGACTTTTTTCCTGCGGCTGGAGTTTTGTCGTTAGATGTCTAACGCTCACTTCAAACACGACTCTAAATACCGGAGTTAGAAAGATCCCATTGAAAAGATAGGATACGCAATTGACGTAAGGGGATCTGCAGTATGGAAAAGTCGCGGCTGAAAAGTGAGCGTTAGACCCTATTTTGAGTGACTCCAAATACCGGCGGTAGCCTAAAACCAGCGTTAGGAGCCTCTAACGCTGGTTTTCACGGCTAACGCCAAACTCCAAATCTAGGCCAGAGTTTCAGAGGCCCATCCTTTCAGACTCGCCTTAAGAAGTAGCGGTCGTAACCTCTCTGCCACTAATCATCCTGATCTGATACGATTGAGATGATTGACAGCCTTTTCTAACAGACGATTGGCCACCAGTGAGCAAGGGGCAGAACTGCACAAGCATTTCTTGTGAAATGATTGTGCAATGATAAATACGGGCAGTGTATGCTGTCCATCTGCAGCAATGTCCGGCAGACATGATTCAGCTTCAGTGGAGCACATAGTGTTTATTACATATTAACTATAAAATAACAAACCATTTAAAGAGCTCATCCTCTGACCCTCGGCATCATCTGACGGGTTTAACCTTACCTTCACGTGCTGTACTTTGCCTTGTCATTTCAACAAAACACTGTGCTTTAGATATGTTTAGCAACTCAACAGAAACTGACATTACATATAATTACTGCTGTATCAACCCAACTATATATATAACAATTAGCCCAGCACTCCATCCTCTTAGGAGCTTTTACTACCTGGGTGCTGTCCTCATTGAATACATGTAGTAGTTTTCTTATGGAAGGAGGTCACTCACAGGACTTTTTAAACCAAGACAGTGTAATTTTAATCCAAGTGAATATAACAGTTAAATAGTTGTCAACGTTTCGTCCCCAATGTGGGCCTTTCTCAAGACAAGAATGTCATACAGGACGCAATCAGTATCATTCACAACGGCATGCAAGCTGGTCTCCCAGGCGACAGATTGGATTTTCATGGTTGAATCCGACCTGTCGCCTGGGAGACCGGCTTGCATGCCTTCATGAGCGATACTGATTGCGTCCTGTATGACATTCTTGGCTTGAGAAAGGCCCACATTGGGGCCGAAACGTTGACAACAATTTAAGATAGATGATAGATAGATAAATAGTAATAATTGATAGAAAATTAGAAAAAAAATAATATGAACCAAAGATCTTCTCTTTGTATTTATCTTTGTCAAATCTATCTATCATATATTTAATTGGAGAATGGCATATTAAGAAAACAAATTCATATAGTAATCATGGATGAATTGTAAAATGCGAAAATAATGGCTTCAGGTAGAGTTGAGGATTTATTTTTAATTCTGCATCAAGGAACAGAATTAGTCACTATATATTTAGAAGTCTGACTCAGAGGGCTCAGAGCTATTGAGATAGTGAGAATATTTGTCCTGGTTATTAATAAATAATTCACTTTGATTCTATTGTCTGACTTTTTTTATAATTTATAATTTACAGTTAGAATAGTATTTACAAATGAACAATCACATTCCAGTGTCTATCTATATTTTTATTTTACATATTTAATTGCCCTTGGATAGACACTCACTCACTGCACATTTTCACCTAGCCCATTAATATATATCCACTTATTCATATATATTCTATTTATGTCCTATTATAAATATTTAAAACACTGACTATGTTTATTGAATAGTTGTAATTAACCAAGTCAATTATCTAGTAACCGAATGCAGCTATCATAGAGAAAATATCGGTATGATACTAACTTGATATAGTCATCACTGAGATCGGTATAATATTATGATACGCCCCTTGTTTTACATCACAAACAAAAGAACAGTTTTATTTGGCGCATGTCAGCTAAACATTTGACACAATATCATTAGAAATCAGTGACGTGCGGTGGGGTCAGAGGCTGGTGAGGCATTAGCCATGATACGCCAAAGAAACACATATATTAACCCAATAGAGGAAACTTAAATTAAACTAAAGCATTGTTTCTCAACCGTGGTCCTCAAGTATTCCCAACAGGCACGGTTTTCATTATAGCTGAACCAGTACACAGGTAAAATAATCAGCTGATGGATGAGAGCAAGTTAGTAACCATGATGTTACTGACTTGCTGATTACTTCACCTGTGCACCGATTCAGCTATAATGAAAACCTGGCCTGTTGGGGGTACTTGAGGACCGTGGTTGAGAAACACAATTCTGTGGCACAGTACCAGTTACTTAGAAATTAGAATGATACACAATCTCTTCTAGACTCTAGACTAGACTTTGTAAAAAGACAAATAATTTACTATGGTAATAATAAGATAATTTACTATGGTAATGGTAGGTCTGCATGCAATGTCTTTTTCAGCTTCTCACACTAAGAGTGGATTTGTGGCACCTCTTAGTATGCTAAGAAGTGCCACAAATCCACTAAGTGCGAGAAGCTGGAAAAGACATTGCATGCTTCCCTGCTCAATAGAGCACACACAAACTGACCTGGCAAAACTTTTAGCCTAACAATGGATTGCTAAATAGAGTTTAAAAGGTGAAAACTCCAATACCAGCAGATAAAATGCATATCTAAAACACAGCTGCAATACCAGCAGATACAATTTTGTATATATGACTGGTTGACTGTGATCATGTGTGTGTTTGTAAGTGTGACTGTTGTCTGTATGTTTGTTAGTGTATTTGTGTGACAGTGATGTGGTTAGTGTATTTGTGTGTTTGTAGATGTCACTGTGTGTATGCATGACTGTGATGTGTGTGTTTGTAAGTGTGACTATGTGTTTGTAGGTTTGTTAGTATATTTGTGTGACTGTGATGTGTGTGTTTGTAAGTGTAACTGTGTGTTTGTAGGTTTGTTAGTGTATTTGTGTGACTGTGTTGTTTTTGTTAGTGTATTTGTAGGTGTGGGTGTATGTCAGTGTGACTGAGATGTGTGTGTGTTTGTAAGTGACTGTGACTGTATGTTTGTAGGTTTGTTAGTGTATTTGCGTGTGACTGTGTTGTGTTTGTTAGTGTATTTGTGTGTGACTGTGTTGTGTTTGTTAGTGTATTTGTAGGTGTTGGTGTATGTGTGACTATGATGTGTGTGTTTGTAAGTGTGACTGTGTGTCACAGTGTTTGTAGGTTTGTTAGTGTATTTGTGTGTGACTGTGTTGTGTTTGTTAGTGTATTTGTGGGTGTATTCGTGACTGCGATGTGTGTGTTTGTAAGTGTTACTGTGTTGTGTGTGTGTTAGTGTACTGTATTTGTGTGTTTGTAAGTGTGACTGTGTTTTTGTATGTTAGTGTACTGTGATGTGTGTGTTTGTGTGACTGCATTGTGTGTATGTTTGTTAGTGTATTTCTGTGACTGTGCTTGTAAATGTGACTGTGCTGTGTGTGTATATTTGTGTATTTGTAAGTGTGTGTATATGTTTGCAAGTGTGAGTGTGTTGTGTGTGCTTGTTTTAAATTTCTAAATTTGTATTAGATCTGCAATCAGTAAAAGACCTTAAAATAAATCCCTAAAGAGAAAACAAACAAAAATATAAGTCCCACTTATATGATTACCTGAGCTCCTCATTTTTATAACTATTAAAAACAAATAAACCTAAACATCAAAAATACACTAAACAAGAAATTTTCTCTGCATACAACAAAATAAGGGTTAAGGATTTTAGAGCACAATCTTTTTTTTTTTTCTCTTCCAATTCTCTTTATTGAGAAGATGCAGATTGACATAAAATAAAAAAATTATGTTACAGTGTGAGGGGAAAAAAAAGTGTAAGTTTCCTCCCCCCCAATATCCTTCTCTTATTAAAAAACAAAATAAAAATACATGTCTTGGATAGTAACAAATATTAAGAGCAAGCTGTAATTAATATCACTTACCATATACCTGTTTCTGTAACTGTTTTGCTGACAGAAGGTAGATACTAGAATTGACCACTAGAGGTCCTCAGACACACAAAAAAATCCCTTTTGTGGAAGGGAAAATGTAAATAGGATCGTAACTTCCCTTTGCTTAGAATAATAATATAAAGACAACTAACGGCTAGCCAATAGTTTAGCAGTGGGCCAGCACTGAGCATTTGCATATTATTCAGGATGGAAGTTAAAACTGAGCTTCCTAGGTAAGTGATCAGGCTGGTGTTATATATGTATAGAGACAATTAGTTAATTAGGAACTTCCTAATTAACCCATTTCTATATAACACCAGCCTGATCACTTACCTAGGAAGCTCAGTTTTAGGAAGTCTAAATACGGCAAATGTATGACAAGTAAAATCATCCACCACCACATGTTTTCTGTTTTCATTACAACCTAAGGACAGAGCAGGGGGAAGTCAGCACATAGACAAAGTGACAAACGCTAGTTGTCCCGCACTGGAAAGCTAGGCAGTATCACATGAAGCAGTCCTCCTGTAAGGGGGATTGTATTATACAGATAGCAAACGGGCTTCAAAAAGCAGTCACTTCTTTTGATCTGTGTGAGACTGTGAGTATACAAAGGGGGCTGGAGGGTGCACTGCAGTGCACACCGGGCTAATTGAAATTCATTAACGATTAAAAGCCAGCCCTGCACATCTTCCTCCAGAGTAATGCACACTGACTGGCATGTGGAAAGTTAACTGTCAGTTGCCATGGTAACCTGTTTGTGCCCCTAACGTATCCTACAGCTGCATGGTGAAAATAAAACATAAATTGCGATGTGACTTGTAGATTTGAGTAGTATTTCTTACCTTTATTACCTTCACAGCCGGCAATGACTAGTCTGAGCTCAGTCTGTCTATACTTGTGGTAACGGCTCCCTCTCACTCTGCTCTCTCTTCCCGCCCAGTAACCTGGCTCAGTGACTGGCTCCTAGATGTGAGAGAGGAGAGAGCTGGCCGCTGATTGGCTGATTGGCTCCAGAGGCTAGCCTCCTTGGGAGCGGTATGGGCCGGAAAGAGAGTTAATCACCACTGGGTGGTGCAGTCTCTGCGGCTCAGAGAAAAAATGAACTAAAACATACATATTGCGCAATAGAGGGGAGCTGAACGCTCACAGCCTCTCCTTCATTGCGCAATATGTATGGATATGGGATGCAGCGCAGCCTTATTTTTTTATATGGTGGTGGAGTCAGCGGTGGGGGTGGGGGGCACTTTCTTGGGTACAATTTAAAAAATATATATATATTAAATTTCAACTTTTTTTTTTTAAAAAAAACATCATAAAAAAAGTGTAATTCACAAATAGGACAGGGTAGGCGCTGCCTCACCTGCCTCCTATGACAGCACGTCACTGTTAGAAATATGCAACATGCTTTAGGATTGGTCTATTAGAGGGTAAGGGGCCTATCTATCAAGCTCCGAATGGAGTTTGATGGCCTGTGTTTCTGGCGAGTCTTCAGACTCGCCAGAAACAGCAGTTATGAAGCAGCGGTCTAAAGACCACTGCTCCATAACCCTGTCCGCCTGCTCTGAGCAGGCGGACAGACATCGCCGCAATTCAACCCAATCAAATACAATCGGGTTGATTGTCACCTCCCTGCTGGCGGCCGATTGGCCGCGAGTCAGCAGGGGGCGGTGTTGCACCAGCAGCTCTTGTGAGCTGCTGGTGCAATGTTAAATGTGGAGAGCATATTGCTCTCCGCATTTAGCGAGGTCTTGCGGACCTTATCCGCACTGTCGTATCAGGTCCGCAAGACCTTTAATAAATAGGGGCCTAAGTCTTAAGCAATGATCTAATTGGTGGAATATCGCCAGACGCTCATCTCACTCAGATCTAATTGGTGGAATATTGCCAGACGCTCATCTCACTCAGATCTAATTGGTGGAATATCGCCAGACGCTCATCTCACTCAGATCTAATTGGTGGAATATTGCCAGACGCTCATCTCACTCAGATGTGAGTTCAGCTGAGCGTTAAAGTTTTTAGTATTTTACTACCATTTGTCCAATTCAATTACTTTTTCTTCCTTACCAATCCGTACCTCTATAGTAATAAATAACGCAATTATGATCCAACTACGTCACTTGCTCAAAACAGAATTCTGAACCATATATAAGACTGCGTTACATAAGGGTATGTATCATGTGCTGACTTTAAAAATAAGACAAATGGTGAATCGATTTTTCAGCATTTGAAATGGGTTTGTGTTAAAGTTTGGACACAGTGTCATCAAGCAATTGGAACTACACATTATTTGTTGTACTTTTGCCACAGTTCAATGTATCACTCCAAGCATTCAAATGATACTTCTAGATCTTTATATTTATTCTATATTAACTTGTATTGTATTTTTTGAGTATGTATTGTATACAGTTGTGTAAGTATTTTGTTATTATGAATTAATGAATCAATATTGTGTATCTTCACACACACCCACATTGGGGTTGTGTCCTTTTTGACCACTGGTCAAATTTTAGTTTAAATGGTCAGTCAGTTGGAAGGTTCATTATGCCTGATGAAACAGCCCATACTGGGGCTGAGAAATGCATTGCATCCCAAACCTTTGCTTGTTTATGTTTTTAAACTTGTTTTAATATTTGTTTAATAAACTAATTTGTATACTACAAGCACTGGTTTACCTTCATATATTGCAGTATATACTGCTTCCACTGACTCCCTATATCACCACCTGGAAGAGCAGAGTCCTTCTGCTTTGGCCTACCTACACATGGAGAGGGTTATCTGGTACACCCTAAGCTACTAGCCTGCACATACTAGTACATAAGTGTACTAGGGAAAAATGTGAGTACCCACCTGGCTTCTTAAATGTTTATATTTGGTGCAACATACTGATATACACATGAGGCGCCCCTCTTGTCTCCTATCTTTCATTCAGCTCTGGATATATCTGTGAGGAGGAGAGCAGCCCTGTCTTTGGCCTACTAAGGTTAGCCGGTACACCTAGAGTTACCGGCCTGCTTCTATTAGTACATAGGTGTACTAAGGCCTAATGCGAGTACCCATTTGGCTTCTTGTATCTGTCTTGTTGTGACATACTGATATACACATGAGGCATCCCTCTTGTCTCTTGTCATTTTTCATCTAGTTCCAGAATAGTATTTACATAGCACATATGTTAACATTTTAAATAATATTTATTAGCATAGAACAGGTTTCAATGCAACATGATCCTAATACAGATACAGTAATAATGTTTAAAGTATGCAAAAGGGTTAGCTTGTGGTTCAGCGTTCTTAAATAAGATTCCTATGATGGTTATATTTTAGTTAAATATACCAATGATCACCCCACAGTCAGGAAAAAAACTCTAGAATTGGATCTTTGACCAGGCTTACCATGGTAACCAAATAATGTTCAGTTTCTTCCCGCTACCTTTTACTTTGATCTTTTTCACCATAGGCTTCAAGAACAAAGATAGACAGATAGATAGACAGATAGATATATACTTTTATCACCATCTTTTTCTTTTAGCACTCCTTAATAACACTGTACCATCTTTTATAGCTGCACTTGTCTGCAGAAACTCTCTTACCTCTTCCCTTAGCTTTGTCCAAGACCTACTTCTCTTTTCCTCTCTTGTTACATCCTCACATTACCATCTACAGGACTTCTCCAGATTGGCCCCAATCTTTTAGAACTCTCTGTCTCACTCCACAATACTAGCTGGCTCTCAAAGTTTGTGTCAGGCTGCCAGGAATCAGACTGAGATGAGAAGTGCAAAAATAATCACACCTTTATTAAAAGTAAAAAATAATAAAAAGTCCACAAGTCAAATAACAAGCCAGGAATCAAAACCAGAGCTGGTAGTCAGACTAGCCGAGTCAGGAGCCATAGCGAATAGTCAGATGAGCCAAGTCAGGAGCCAGAGCGAGTAGTCAGATGAGCCGGAATCAGGGACAAGGAGAACAGCAGAGTTAGGAACAAGCCAGGGATCTGAACTGAACAGAGGCCCTTTAAATAATAAGTGATGACATCACAATTATGAGACTACAACCTGTCTCACACGGATGATGTACACCAGTCTGGCCATAAAAGGGCATGCAGGAAATGAGCAGCATTACACACTATGCACCAGAGTCAGCAAGAGGGGTGAGTAAAATGGCTGCCAGCACATGGCAAACAAAGCTGGGAAAAAACCCCTGACAGTACCCTCCCCTCAACGACCCCTCCCCCGCGGGAGGACAAAAGGCTTATTGGGGAAACGGGCATGGAAGGCATGGAGGAGGGCGGGAGCATGAACATCAGAGGAGGGAACCCATGAACGATACTCCAGACCGTAGCCCCTCCAGTGAACCAAATACTGTATGCTGCCCCTGGACATACGAGAGTCAATAATGCTGCTGACCTCATATTCTTCATGGTTGTCAACAAAGTTAGGATGGGGATGAGGCAACACAGTGGTAAACTGATTACAAACCAATGGTTTCAAGAGGGAGACATGAAAAACATTGGAGATGCATATTGCAGGAGGAAGGTCAAGAGCGTAGGTCACAGGATTGACCTGTCGGAGTATTCATAAAGCACCAACATAACGGGGAGCCAGTTTTTTGGAAGGCACACAAAGGTTCAAGTTGCGGGAGGACAGCCAAACTGTCTCACCAACCTGTTAGGAAGGCATGGGCAGACGCCTATGATCAGTCTGGAACTTTTGGCGCTGCATAGAACGATGAAGGCAATCCTGAATCAGCACCCACATGGAATGGAGTTGCCAGAGATGCTCCTCCAAAGCCGCAAGGATGGTTGAAACCCATAATTCGTCATGAACGGGGATAACTTGGAGGAAGCATTAAAAGCACCATACGAGCAAACTCTGCCCAAGGTAACATTTCAGACCAATCATTGTGGTGATCTGAGACATAACAATGGAGGAACTGTTCCAGATCTTGATTAAACCGTTCCGCAGCCCCATTGGATTGAGGGTGATATGCAGAGGAGAAAGAAAGCTGGATCCCCATTTGAGCACAAAAGGAACGCCAAAATCTGGAGACAAACTCGCTACCCCGGTCCGACACTATCTCCTTGGGTAACCCATGTAAACGGAAGACCTCCCGGGCAAAAATTGAAGCAAGCACCTGAGCGGTAGGCAACTTCATCAAGGGAATGCAATGAGACATTTTAGAAAAACAGTCAACCACCATAAGGATAACAGTATTGCCATTGGAAACAGGGAACTCAACAATGAAGTCCATGGAAAGATGTGTCCAAGGATGCTCACCATTAGCAATAGGTTGAAGAAGACCCACAGGAAGACGTTGAGGAGTCTTATTCTGTGCACAAACTGAGCAGGAGGCAACATACGCAGCAACATCAGAACGAAGACCTAGCCACCAGAATTGTCGAGTGACAGACCAAATAATTTGGTTCTTGCCTGGGTGTCCTGCAGCTTTAGGATAGTGGTAAGTGTGCAAAAGTTTAGTTTGAAGATTCTCAGGAACAAAACACTTACCACTAGGTTTCTCAGAAGGTGCATTGGTTTGTGCAGCCAGGATCTTCTCCCCCAAGGGAGAAGTCAAATTAGTACGTATAGTAGCCAAAATATGGTCAGGAGGTATAACTGGAGTAGGTACAGACTCCTCATTGGACAGAGGCGAAAACTGTAGAGAGAGGGCATCAGCCCTAACATTCTATTAGGCAGGTAGGAGACCACATAATTAAACCGAGACAAAAAGAGCGCCCATCTGGCCTGTCGGGACGACAAACGTTTTGCTTCAGATAGATAAGTTAAATTCTTGTGGTCAGTAAGACTGAGCACTGGTACGCTAGTACCCTCGAGAAGATGCCTCCATTCCTTGAGTGCCAAAATTATGGCCAGTAATTACCTGTCGCCAATTTCATAATTGCACTCCTCTGGAGACAATTTCTTAGAGAAGAAACCGCATGGATGCAAGGAACCGTCAGGCATAGGACATTGAGACAAGAGGACACTTACTCCAGTCTCAGACGCATCAATCTCAAGAAAGGCAGGACAGGGTTAGGATGAGCCAGAACTGGAGAAGCAGCAAAGGCTTATAAGGCTTATAAGGGACTTATGGACCTTGGGCAAAATATGGAAAATGGGAATGGTTGGTTTTTTCACAAGTAGGTAATCAAAAGTGTCTTTATTTATGTGGCCCTTAGAGAAACCTTGCTCTAAAAGTGACATGAGTTTGATCTTGAAAACATTGGTTGGATTATAGATATAGTCTTCCCTATTGTTTAGTTGTCTGTCGACTTCTTTGGTGTAAGAATCTCAGACAACTACATTGCCGCCTTTGTCAGCTGATTTTATCAACAGATTTTTGTTCTCTTTCGGGGACTCTAGGGCTATTTTCTCTTCTTTGGAGAGTTTGTTTTTAATTACTTTTTGTTTAAGTGATAGATTCACAAGATCAGCCTCAATTCTTTTTTGGTAATTAACCAATATTTCACCCCGAGAGTGAATGGGGTAAAAAATAGACTTAGGTTTGAAGCCAAAATGTGAGTCTTTCATACCTATTTGCAATTTTCTGTCTACTTCAAGCTCAGACAGACTCTGCAGAGCTCTCAGTTTTGAAAAATCAAATACATTTTCAGGTGTAGTGTGTTTAATTACTCTATTTGGTGGCTGTTCTGAGTCTTGATTAAAAGAAAAATGTTTTCTTAGTGTTAGCTGTCTGATGAATCTATTTACGTCAACAAGCGTCTGGAAGTGATTGAACCTTGTGGTGGGTACAAACCCCGAAGCATAACTCAATATTCTATTTTCAGCATCATTAAGACTTTAGTTAGTTAGAATAATGACATTAGTGGGTGAAGACTGATCCTGAACTGTTCCTACTGGTATCTGTTTTGCCCCCTGCCTCGTCTAAGAGGATAACAAGTCTGGTTGGGTCTTATGCTTTTTCCTCTTCCTGTCCCCCCTCCTCCTCTTTTTGTGGGATTCCCCAGGGGTAGCTGAAAAACCTGGTCCATTTCTATCGGCTCTAATGTTTGGTTATCTTCCCCATCGTCATTAGAGGGGGTGGTTAGTAAATATTTTTAGTTACTTTTTTAGTGGACTCTGGTTCCTGTTTAGTAGCTTTATTAAAAGCTACAGTTTTTTGGCATATGTAGGGTTCAATATAGGTTTTATGGGGTATGTTGTTTGGTTAGTTACAGTCTCGATAGAGGAATTGCTTTCATTTTCTAACTGTGTGTCTTCACCTGAATCAGTCTCAAAACTAGTGTTTCTGTCACAACCTTTATTTTTGTTGAAATGTCTTTTATCATTTCAATGCCTTTTCTGCCAAATATAGACCTTCCCCGAATTATAGTCTGCCTGGTCCCTCATGTATTTGTCATGTTTTGTCTGTGTAAGTTCTTTCTTTAAATGTGCAATAGTTTATTTTAACATACCATCATATTGTTTATACTTGGTTTCTAAAGTACACATATTAAGTTCAGTTCGCAAGACAATAATTTGTTCTCTGACCTTTAACAATTGATTATCTTTAAATTCAATGATATAAGACATAAATTTAAAGGAACACTCAGACAATGAGTTGTTCCAGCAATCTATAAAGTCCTTGGGGCCTATTTAACAAAGGTCTGTCAGATCTGATCTGACAGTGCGGATCAGGTCCGACAGACTTCGCTGAATGCGGAGAGCAATACGCTCTCCGTATTCAGCATTGCACCAGCAGCTTTTGTGAGCTGCTGGTGCAAGGCTGCCATTCGGCCAGCAGCAGGGGGGTGTCAATCAACCCGATCGTACTCGATCGGGTTGAATTGCGGTGATGTCTGTCCGCCTGCTCAGTTCAGGCGGACAGGTTATGGAGCAGCAGTCTTTAGACCGCTGCTTCATAACTGGTGTTTCTGGTGAGCCTGCAGGCTCACCAGAAACACAGACCCTCAAGCTCCATCCAGAGCTTAATAAATGGGCCCCCTTATCTTCAACCACCAAGGTTTGGAATGTTCTTATACGTAGCCCTCTTGGTATTATACTTAGTTTGATGTATCTTTGTAAAGTCCATTTATCCCATTTTAACTTTAGTTCTTTTTTCATGAGATTTTCAATTTGTTGGAATTTGTCACCCAAGGGGTTAATAGGATTTATTTCTGAAAAAATACTTTTAAATTCCTGTTCCAACTGATCGAGAATCTCACTTGGTGTCAGAGAATAATCATTTTCCGGTTGTATTTCACTGTTATAATGATCCATTTTTTAGCAAAAGTTAAAGTACAAATGCTCAATGAAATATTCAATAAAATGGTCAAAGTGAGACTATTACAGGGTATGGTAATACAACAGTCACTGCTTTAGACATAGAAAATTATAATACAGTATATATGTTAGATATATGAGTGGATAAAGGAGCATGACACACTCAAAAAATTATGAGCAGTAGTAGTAAAAGTTCAAATCACAAAAAGTTCAATGACTCCCAGTTTGAGCATATATACATATATATATTTATTTATTTATTTATTAATATGTATGTACATATATATTTATGTTTTTATGGGTGTATATGTATTAACAGACATATATACACATATAAACACATAAATACATATGTATACATATATAGACATATACTGTATATACAGGTAGCCCTCAGTTTACGCCGGGGTTAGGTTCCAGGAGGAATGGTTTTAAATCGAAACCGTTGTAAATTGAAACCCAGTTAATAATGTAAGTCAAAGGGAAGTGAGGGAGTTAGGTTCCAGGCCCCTCTCAAAATTATCATAAGTAACACCTAATACATTATTTTTAAAGCTTTGAAATGAAGACTTTAAATGCTAAACAGCATTATAAACCTAATAATATAGATTGTATCATCTTCAAACTAAGTTTAATGAACAAAAACATTTGCTAAACATCACCTAATAAAATAATTACACAACAGACTGCATCATCATCAAACTAAGTTTAATGAACAAAAACTTTTTTTACTTTCAGTTTTCTGCAAACAGTTCTCTGCATTGTTAGCATGTTAGATAATATTGGGTCTGCACCTATTCTATGCATTTCAATCTGCATTGATTAATAGGCAGTTAGTCACCCTCACCTCATGCTGCTGGACAGGAAGATAATAGGGAAGTGGCTGCTAAATTTTGCTCAATAGATGGTCTGATCTGTGTACACAGATCAATTTAAGGCTGTTAAAGTGCATAACTTTGCTGTAAAACAAGTGCACAGCTCCACCTACTGGCTATTTTAATTAGTACATTGAGTTCCAAAAGCTTTTCAATAGCAGTCACATGACTGAAAAAAAGGTTGTTATTCTGAAACGGCGCAAATTGAACCAGCCTAAATCGAGGGCCACCTGTATAGGCATTGGAGCCCTTTGCAGTCAAGTAGATAGCATATTTATACAATATTCATTTTAAATAAAGTATTATTCTGTATTTTTACTGTAAATATTTCACATTCCAATGCTCTGCACATGGCAGAATATGTTCTATGTATCAGTATATATATATATATATACCTATATATAATCATATACATATATATAGAGTTCAAAGTAGGGGCCTGCACTCTAATCCTCAAATTGAGGGTAGGTAAATGCCAGGGTGCTGTATCAAATGATACAAACAGTCCAGCTATAACAACAGCACTCACTGGATTTTGTAAAATATAACTTTTATTTCAAAGACGTATCATAAAAGTCCCATGACGTTTCGGTGCCTGACTGGCACCTTTATCAAATGGATTCACCCAGCATGTAGGCAGATGGTATGTCCTGGCATAGATATATATTTTACCAAAACAACATGAATAAATAGAACATATTCTGCTATGTGAAGAACAAGGGAATTTGAAATATTCATAATTTCATGTCGGGTTAGCAAACTTGAGAAAATGCGATCAGTTTTATGCACAAGTAGGGTGTTAATTTTTTTTCTTGCTCCATTGACTTCTGTGGGGAAATACATTAACGCGGTCGCAATATTCTAATTCGTGCAAAAACTTTTTAATTTCAACGTGTAATATGTAAACTCGCCATTGCACGCAAAAAAATGCTTACTTCTAACACGGTTAACAAACAAGCGGGATGGATAAATAGCGCCCAACTCGTAATCTAGCCCTAATTTTTTATATATTATGTATTGGTAAAATAATCTAAGGTTACAAGTTGCACTGTAACAAAAAAAATGCTTATATACAAATGAAAACAATAACATTTCTTTCATGTAATTGGCAAGAGTCCATGAGCTACTGACGTATGGGATATACAATCCTACCAGGAGGGGCAAAGTTTCCCAAACCTCAAAATGCCTATAAATATACCCCTCACCACACCCACAATTCAGTTTTACAAACTTTGCCTCCTATGGAGGTGGTGAAGTAAGTTAAGATTTCTAAGTGCTAAGATTTCTACGTTGATATGCGCTTCTCAACATTTTGAAGTCCGGTTCCTCTCAGAGTACAGTGAATGTCAGAGGGATGTGAAGGGAGTATCACCTATTGAATGCAATGGTTTTCCTCGCAGGAGATCTATTTCATAGGTTCTCTGTTATCGGTCGAAGAGATTAATCTCCTACCTCCTTTATTCAGATCGACGATATACTCTCATATTCCATTACCTCTACTGATAATCGTTTCAGTACTGGTTTGGCTATCTGCTATATGTGGATGGGTGTCTTTCGGTAAGTATGTTTTCATTACTTAAGACACTCTCAGCTATGGTTTGGCACTTTATGCATTAATATAAAGTTCTAAATATATGTATTGTACTTATATTTGCCATGAGTCAGGTTTATGTATATTTCCTTTTACAGACTATCAGTTTCATATTTGGGAAAAAACATATTTAGGAAAAATTTTACTTACCTGGGGTTTAGTCTTTTTTCAAATTGACTGCTTTTTTCATTAAATTTTGGGGGCAAAATTAGGCTCGCAAGGGCGCAAAATGCCAAAGTTTATTACGTCATTCTTGGCGCGAGAATTTTTTTGCACGAAGGTACATCCAATGATGCAAATCCGTCATTCCCGGCGTCTTAGTTGACGCTGAGTTCTTTGCACAAGGTTGCATCTTCAATGACGCGAGTGTGTCATTTCCGAATGTTGTTAGCGCCAAAAAAAATTCAGTTGCATTGCTCATCATACTTGACGCCAAATATTTTCATTATTTTAAAACCCTATTCCTATATGCCTCTTGCCTTTTTTTATGTCCGAGGGCTATGCTGTTTGCATTTTTTTCCCATTCCTGAAACTGCCATATATGGAAATTGATAATTTTGCTTTATATGTTGTTTTTTCTCTTACATTTGGAAGATGTCTCAATCTGATCCTGTCTCAGAAACCACTGTTGGAACCCTGCTGCCTGATAACAGTTCTACCAAAGCTAAGTGCATTTGTTGTAAATTTGTGGAGATTATATATCCAGCTGTGGTATGTAATAGTTGTCATGATAAGCTTTTAAATGCAGAGAATGTGTCCGTCAGTAATAGTACAATCACTGTTATTCCTTCGACATCTAATGTACATGATATACCTGTGAATATAAAAGATTTTATTGCTGATGCGATTCAGAAGGCTTTGTCTGCCATCCCGCCTTCTATTAAACGTAAAAGGTCTTTTAAAACTTCTCATAAAATTGATGAAATTTCAAATGACCGACAACATACTGAATTATCCTCCTCTGATGAGGATCTATCTGATTCAAAGGATCCTTCCTCAGATATTGACACTGACAAATCTACTTATTTATTTAAAATGGAGTATATTCGCTCCTTGTTAAAAGAGGTGTTGATTACATTGGATATTGAGGAAACTAGTCCTCTTGATATTAAAACTAGTAAACATTTAAATTCTGTAGTTACTCCAGAGGTTTTTCCAGTTCCTGATGCTATTTCTGATATGATTTCTAAGGAATGAAATAGGCCTGGTACTTCTTTTATTCCTTCTTCAAGGTTTAAAAAATTGTATCCTTTGCCAGCAGTTAGATTGGAGTTTTGGGAAAAGATCCCCAAAGTTGATGGGGCTATTTCTACTCTTGCTAAATGTACAACTATTCCTATGGAAAATAGTACTTCTTTTAAAGACCCTTTAGATAGGAAACTTGAATCTTATCTAAGGAAAGCTTAATTATATTCTGGCTATCTTCTCAGGCCTGCCATTTCTATGGCTGATGTTGCAGCTGCATCAACTTTTTGGTTGGAAAGTCTAGCGCAACAGAAAATGGATCCTGATTTGTCTAGCATTGTTCGCTTGCTTCAACATGCTAATCATTTTATCTGTGATATCATCAAAATTGATGTTAAATCTATGTCTTTAGCTATTTTAGCTAGAAGAGCTTTGTGGCTCAATTATTGGAATGCTGGCATGGTATCTAAGTCTAGATTACTATTTCTTTCTTTCCAAGGTAATAAGTTATTTGGTTCTCAGTTGGATTCGATTATTTCAACTGTCACTGGGGGAAGGGAGTTTTTTTGCCTCATGATAAAAGACGTAAGGGTAAATCTAAAGCTTCTAACCGTTTTCATTCCTTTCGACAAAATAAGGAACAGAAACCTAATGCTTCCCCCAAAAAATCTGGTTCCAATTGGAAACCTTCTTTAAGTTGAAATAAATCCAGACCGTTTAAGAAACCAAAGCCAGCCCCTAAGTCTGCATGAAGGTGCGGCCCTCATTCCAGCTCAGCTGGTAGGGGGCAGATTAAGATTCTTCCTAAACATTTGGGCAGATTCTGTCCAGAATCAATGGATTCAGAGTACTGTCTCTCAAGGGTACAGAATAGGATTCAGAGTAAGACCTCCTGTGAGAAGATTTTTTCTCTCACGCATCCCAGCAAATCCAGTAAAGGCTCAGGCTTTTCTGAAGTGTGTTTCAGACCTGGAGATTTCAGGGGTAATCATACCAGTTACGCTTCAAGAACAGGGCCTGGGGTTTTATTCAAATCTATTCATTGTCCCAAAGAAAGAAAATTCATTCAGGCCAGTTCTAGATCTGAAAATTTTGAATCGTTATGTAAGAGTGAAAACTTTCAAAATGGTGACTATAAGGACTATTCTGCCTTTTGTTCAGCAAGAGCATTATATGTCCACAATAGAATTACAGGATGCATATCTTCATATTCCGATTAATCCAGATCATTATCAGTTTCTGAGATTCTCTTTTCTAGACAAGCATTACCAATTTGTCTCTCTTCCATTTGGCCTAGCAACAGCTCCAAGAATCTTTTCAAAGGTTCTCGGTACCCTACTCTCTGTAATCAGAGAACGGGGTATTGCAGTGTTTACTTATTTGAACGATATCTTGGTACTAGCTCAGTCTTTACATTCTGCAGAATCTCACACAAAACAACTAGTGTTGTTTCTTCAAAGACATGGCTGGAGGATCAATTTACCAAAAAGTTCCTTGATTCCTCAGACAAGGGTCACCTTTTTAGGTTTCCAGATAGATTCAGTGTCCATGACTCTGTCTTTAACAGACAAGAGATGAATAAAATTGGTTTCAGCTTGTCAGAACCTTCAGTCTCAATCATTCCCTTCAGTAGCTATGTGCATGGAAGTTTTAGGTCTCATGACTGCAGTATCAGACGCGATCCCCTTTGCTTGTTTTTATATGAGACCTCTCCAGCTTTGTATGCTGAACTAATGGTTTGGATTATACAAAGATATCACAATTAATATCCTTAAATCCCAATGTTCGACTCTCTCTGACTTGGTGGTTAGATCACCATCATATAGTTCAAGGGGCCTCTTTTGTTCGTCCAACCTGGACTGTGATCAAGACAGATGCAAGTCTTTCAGGTTGGGGAGCTGTCTGGGGATCTTTGACAGCACAAGGGGCTTGGAAACCTCAAGAGGCGAGGTTACCACAATATTTTAGAACTCTGTGCTATTTTCAGGGCTCTTAAGGTTTGGCCTCTGTTGAAGAGAGAACCATTCATTTGTTTTCAGACAGACAATATCACAACTGTGGCATATGTTAATCATCAGGGTGGGACTCACAGTCCCCAAGCTATGAAAGAAGTATCTTGGATACTTGCTTGGGTGGAATCCAGCTCCTTTCTAATTTCTGTGGCTCATATCCCAGGTATAGACAATTGGGAAGCGGATTATCTCAGCCGTCAGACTTTACATCTGGGGGAGTGGTCGCTCCATCCAGATGTGTTTTCTCAGATTGTTCAGATGTGGGGGTTTTCAGAAATAGATCTGATGGCTTCTCATCTAAACAAGAAACTACCCAGGTACCTGTCCAGATCCAGGGATCCTCAGTCGGAAGTGGTGGATGCATTAGCAGTTCCTTGGTGTTACCAACCTGCTTATATCTTCCCGCCTCTGGTTCTTCTTCCAAGAGTGATTTCCAAAATCATCATGGAACAATCGTTTGTGTTGCTGGTAGCTCCAGCATGGCCTCACAGGTTTTGGTATGCGGATCTTGTTCGGATATCCAGTAGCCAACCTTGGCCACTTCCATTAAGATCAGACCTTCTGTCTCAAGGTCCGTTTTTCCATCAGGATCTCAAATCATTAAATTTGAAGGTATGGAAATTGAACGCCTAGTACTTAGTCATACAGGTTTCTCTGACTCAGTGATTAATACTATGTTACAGGCTCATAAATCTGTTTCTAGGAAAAATTATTATCTAGTTTGGAAGACTTATATTTCATGGTGTTCTTCTCATAAATTCTCCTGGCATTCTTTTAGAATTCCTAGAATTTTACAGTTTCTTCAGGATGGTTTGGGTAAGGGTTTGTCTGCAAGTTCCTTGAAGGGACAAATCTCTGCTCTTTCTGTTTTATTTCACAGAAAGATTGCTAAGCTTCCTGATATTCACTGTTTTGTACAGGCTTTGGTCCATATCAAGCCTGTCATTAAATCAATTGTTCAATTTGGTTTTGAAGGCTTTACAGACTCCTCTGTTTGAGCCTATGCATTCTTTGGACATTAAACTACTTTCTTGGAAAGTGTTGTTCCTTTTGGCCATCTCTTCTGCTAGAAGAGTTTCCAAATTATCTGCTCTTTCTTGTGAATCTCCTTTTCTGATTTTCCATCAGGATAAGGCAGTTTTGCGGAATTCATTTCAATTTCTACCTAAGGTTGTGAATTCAAACCACATTAATAGAGAAATTGTTGTCCCTTCTTTGATTCATCAGGCTTATTTGGAGTTGGGTCAGGCCCCGCCTCAGAGAATTACAGCTCATTCTACTAGATCAGTCTCCACTTCGTGAGCTTTTAAGAATGAAGCTTCAGTTGATCAGATTTGCAAAGCAGCAACTTGGTCTTCTTTGCATACATTTACTAAATTCTACCGTTTTGATGTATTTGCTTCTTCTGAAGCAGTTTGATCCTTCTGCTTATGTTTAAGTTTTTTCTTTTCATTATGAAAATAAACTTATAATTTGGGTTGTGTATTAATTATTTTTTTCAGCTGAAATGGCTGTTATTATTTTATCCCTCCCTCTCTAGTGACTCTTCTGTGGAGTTCCACATCTTGGGTATTACTATCCCATACGTCACTAGCTCATGGACTCTTGCCAATTACATGAAAGAAAACATAATTTATATAAGAATTTACCTTATAAATTAATTACTTTCATATTGGCAAGAGTCCATGAAACCCACCCTTTTTATGGTGGTTATGCTTTTTTGTATAAAGCACAATTATTTCCAAAATCCTTTGTTGATGCTTTTTTACTCCTTTCTTTATCACCCCACTACTTGGCTATTCATTAAACTGAATTGTGGGTGTGGTGAGGGGTGTATTTATAGGTATTTTGAGGTTTGGGAAACTTTGCCCCTCCTGGTAGGATTTCATATACCATACGTCACTAGTTCATGGACTCTTGCCAATATGAAAGAAATGAATTTATCAGGTAAGTTCTTACATAAATTATGTTTTCTCTACTTGCAATCTTTATAAATCATATACAGATGATATTATTGTTAACTGCACCCTTCTTTACAGTTCAAAGTGTGTTTCAACCTCTGAAATTATACTAATAAAAATTAAGATAATAGATTTTTATTTTTGCTAGATTTGCCTGTTATCCTCCACTAAAAAACTGGCACAGGGATCAGTGGTAGGAGGGATAATACAATGGAACCACCAATCCTAAGCAAAACTAAGGCATAGTTTCCATTAAGGTGATACATTTTGGAAACTGGTAGTAACATAAAAAATCTCCATAGACTTGAATAGAGATAAATGTTTTTAGCAAGTTTCCAAACTTTACCACCTCAATGGAAACTAGGCCTGAGTCAGTAAAACTGGAGCCTTAAGCTACCAAAGAACTAGTTTCCATTGAGATGGTAAATTGTGAAAACTCATGATAAAAACATTTATCTCCATTAAAGTCAATGGAGAATTTTTACGTTACTACCAGTTTCCAAAATGTACCACCTCAATGGAATCTAGCCCAAAGTTGCTGACAGGGCCGGACTGGGACCAAAAAGAGGCCCGGGCATTTTAGGGCAAAGAGCCCCCCCCCCCCCCTCGGCTCACCATTTCCTATTTAAAGGGACAGTCTAGTCAAAATTAAACTTTCATGATTCGGATAGTTAAACATAGATAGGCTCATATGCTAAGGTCTAAGGCCTTGAAGGCCACCTCTTCTCTGGATGCATTTGACAGTTTCACACAGCTAGAGGGCGTTAGTTCATGTGTGCCATATAGATAACATTGCACTCATGCCCGTGGAGTTACGTATGAGAGGGCACTGATTGGCTAAAATGCAAGTCTGTTAAAATAACTGAGATAAGGGGACAATCTGCAGAGACTTAGATACAAGGTAATTACAGAGGTTAAAAGTATATTAATATAACTGTGTTGGTTATGCAAAACTGGTGAATGGGTAATAAAGGGATTATCTATCTTTTTAAACATTAACAATTCTGGAGTAGAATTGTTATTGTTTAAAAATTGCCAGCAGTCTCTTATTTATTAGGGACTCTAATGAGTATTATCCTGCATAAAATGAGAAATAAACAAAGTACAAAAACACAAATACATACACATTTTCCAGAGAAGATAAAATAAAAATTCCAGCTTCACAGAGATTCAAATATCTGTATATGACAAACTATGTATAGGTAACGATGTTAACACACCTTTTATGTAGACACTGAAATCAACCTCTTGGCATCATAGATAAGCTTTATGGAAAATATTAGGATAATTACTCAAAAAGGATGAACTTCAAAGGGATTAATATAAAGTATAGTAGCTTATAGTCCCCCAAACATCGATCTGCCTTACCCCCCCCCAGAGGGCAAGTCCTACCGGAGAATGTATAGTGTTAGGGAACTTAGGGGCATACTTGAACGTTACTAATCAGGGGCTTAGGTGTTAAGGCACCCTGTGAGGGCTACTCTTGTGGCTGATGGGGTTTACAGGGGGGTGCTGAGGCTGATTGGGGTTACAAGGGGGACCCAGGGCTAATGAGGGTTACAGTGTGGGGGTGCTGAGGCTAATTGGGGTTACAAGGGGGACCCTGGAGCTAATGGGGATTACAGGGTGGGGGTGCTGAAGCTGCTGGTTATAAGGGGGCGCTGAGGCTGATGATGGTGGTTACAAGGGGGGGGCTGGGGCTGATGGTGGTTACAAGGGGGGCCCTGGGGCTGACCCATCAGCCCCAGCCCCCCCTGTAAACCCAGGGCCCCCCTGTAGATCCCATCAGCCCCAGGGCCCCCTGTAAATCCCATCAGCCCCAGGGCCCTCCTGTAAATCCCATCAGCCCCAGGGCCCTCCTGTAAATCCCATCAGCCCCAGGGCCCCCCTGTAAATTCCAAGGGGGGGGGGGCTGGGGCTGATGGTGGTTACAGGGGGGAGGCTGGGGCTGATGGTGGTTACAGGGGGGAGGCTGGGGCTGATGGTGGTTACAGGGCGGAGGCTGGGTCTGATATTGGTTACAGGGAGGGGTGCTGAGGCTGATTGGGGTTACAAGTAGGACCATGGGGCTAATGGGGGTTACAGGGTGGGGGACGGGTGCTGAGGCTGATGGTTACAGAGGGGGGCCCTGGGGCTGATGGTGGTTACAGGGGGATGCTGACGCTGATTGGGGTTACATGGAGTGGTGCTGAGGCTGATTGGGGTTACAAGTAGAACCCTGGGGCTAATGGGGATTACAGGGTGGGGGTGCTAAGGCTGATGGTTACAGAGGGGGGTGGGGATGATGGTGTTTACAGGGGGGGGGCTGGGGCTGATGGTGGTTACAACGGGGGCCCTGGGGCTGATGAGGTTTACAGCCTCAGCATCCCCCCTGTAAACCCCATCAGCCCCAGGGCCCCCCTGTAGATCCCATCAGCCCCAGGGCCCCCCTGTAGATCCCATCAGCCCCAGGGCCCCCCTGTAAATCCCATCAGCCCCAGGGCCCCCCTGTAACTACCATTAGCCCCAGGGCCCCCCTGTAACTACCATCAGCCCCAGCCCCCCCCGTAACTTCTATCAGCCCCAGAGCCCACCCTGTAACTCACCTCAGCCCCAGGGTCCCCCTGTAACTTCCATCAGCCCCAGCCCCCCCGTAACTTCCATCAGCCCCAGAGCCCCCCCTGTAACTCCCATGAGCCCCACCTGTAACTCCCATCAGCCCCCCCAGTGCCCCACCTGTAACATTTTGTATGAATGAGAAAAGGTACTCTCAGTCTCTCTCTCTCTCTGAGACCAGACCTGCCGTGCCTCCTACCTGCCCTGCAGCTGCTGCTGGCCAGTCATCATAGTGGCGCTGCTCACTAGCCCCCTGGCCTCACGGAATGCCATTGCCCATGGTCTGGAGAATGAGATGGAGGCTGCCTAATCCTATGTATGGATGCGGATGATGGAGCCACTCAGGGGACCCACCCGGCCCCGCGGCAGCATGTTTCTTCCGGCCGGCTCCACTCCAGCCACTGACACACGACACCCACGTGGACCTTGCACGCGGCATGATTGTAGTGCAGCCACATGCAGGGTGTGTCACTCGCAGTGCGCACTCAGCCTCAGAGCTCAGACCCAGGCCGGAAGTAGTGTGCCTGTGCGGCGGCGGCCAATACTAATTATTGGGATTGAGGATTCTGTTACTGTATATCAACTATGAGGAATCGGATTCTTTGACTGACAGAAGTAGATAGTAGTATACAATAAAGTTTATTAAACACGGAGTTCAGTTAACATATATTAAATATATATTTAACATTTAGAAAAAAAAATTCAGTTTTAAAAAAAAATTGTATGCCGTGTGAGGTTGCAGCCCAACTTCACTGCGGCCTACCGGGCCAATGCCCGGTATGCCCTATGGCCAGTCCGGGCCTGGTTGCTGACATCCAAAAGTAGTTTACGGCTCTATTTTAGTAACAGGTTTCTATTGAAATATTTTGCACAATACATGAAGTTGGTCTTTTTGTGTATGAAAAAGTTAACGTGTTAACTCTAACATCGGACATAGTATTGCGCGAAAATCACATCATAACAAGTCCATTGCTATGGTAACCTGACCTTAGATTATAGAAATTATTGTTAGCTCCTGCATTTATCTGTGATTGGCTAGAGAGGGAAATTCATGATGGTTAGTTGCAGTGTTAGGAGTTTAGTGTTTTTTGAGCTGAGTAGAGTGATTTGGTCAAAGAATTTGAAGAATTTATTTTAAATTGAAGTCTGCCATTTTTTGTTTTACTTTATTTAAAAATTTACTTTTACTTTACTTTTTAAATGTAATATTTAGTGCCACCCCAGGCATAAGCCCAGTTGGAGTTATGTGCTTGAGTATATTTTTTTATGTAAGTACATATTAAAATATAGTTAAGAACTATGGCTGGAATTATTATTATTATTATTATTATCATTAACATAAGTAACTAGATGAAAATACATTTTATTCTGCTTTCCAGTTTGCAACGTTCAATTTTCTGCTGTACATCGTTTTTGAAAAGCACAATTTTACTTTTAATAGGGTATGGAAGAGAATCTTTGTCTTAGGGTCAACTAGCATTTAGAATCTTACAAAATCTACACTGTTTCAGAAACAATTCACTGTAAAATGTATAACCCTCAGCACAGCAGTTCATGTAGCACTTTAAAGTAATAGTCACATTTTGGTCAAGAAATATCTTACTGCTTGGTATTATATACAATTTAGTGTTCAGTACCTTGCTGACCCCTTCACTGCTGTTTAAAAGGATTTCAATGACAAAATAGTATTATAGTATTATAATTATATCTGAGCGGATACCTGTTCTCTGAATAAACCTAATGTATGTCCTATAAATAAACAAATTTCTTGTTCCATAATTTGGCTAAATCCTATGTTCTCAAACCAATTAAGAATAAATCCTACCATTTCATACACCTGTTTTTCTTAATTGCTCTTTTTAAATAAATGCTTCCTCTTTATGCTCCTAACCTCTCCACCACGTCTGAGGTGGCAGACTTAAAAAATTCTTGACTCAATTACCTGGGATGACCAACAAACCCTGCTTTCATGTAATGGGATGTGCTATATTAAAGGGACATTTAACTTCAGTAGTGTGGTTAATACTCACCATGTTATTATTTTTACTTCTTTGCCTGTCTTTAAATTCATTTTCTAATTTTAATCCCTTACAAGTATTAGTTAGTAAAGCTCTGCATCTCTACACTGGGTGCCTCCATCTCTGAGCTTATATTTGTTATCTAACTTTAAACTGCGCAAAAATGTAACATGTCCACTCTCTATATGTGAACTAAACTGAAGTGAAAGGTACAGCTGCCAAAAAGCCAGTAGCATCACAGATCTGAGTAAGTGCACTGCTTCTGATGGAGGATGCAACAATACACAAGCTACAAGATGGCGGCGACCAGTATAAAATGCAGAGCTTTACAAAGTGGATTCTGTAATGCTTTAAAATAAGGGAACGGCTTTAAAGAGAGCTGCAGGTACAGCATGGTGAGTGGTAACCCTGAAACTAGTTGTACCCAGCTGTTTAATATTACATTGTAGCAGGGACTGGTGTCTTACTCTCCACAAATGCAACAAACAAGTTCCCTGGCTTGGAAAATTGTCCTCCTGCCATATAATAAATAAGGGCCTTTGTCTTTAGTGGCTAGGATTTGTACATGTATAGATATTAAGTTATTTGCTGAAACCAATACATTCTGCTATGTATTTGAATTTGCGTTTGTCTTTTAATGCTGAAAATATGGTACCAATAGAATGAGAGCTGCTTAAATCCTAATGGCTGATTTGAACAGCCAATAGGATTTTAGCAGCTCTAATTCCTATTGGCTGATCCAAAATTTTCAGCCAATAGGAATGCAAGGGGCGCCATCTTGGATAGCGTAATTTGCATCGAAGATTCAGTGTACGGCGGCGACCGTATGAAGAGGATGCTCCACGCCGGATGTCTTCAGGGTGGACCTGCTTCACACCGCCGGGATCAAGATAGAAGATGCAGCCTGGATGAAGATTGAAGAGGCCGACTGAATGAAGAGTTCCCCCCTGCTTGGATGAGGACTTTGCCGCCGGGATGAAGATTGAAGAGGCCGCCTGGATGAAGACTTCAAGATGGATAAAGATCGTTCAAGGGGGACTTCAAAAACTGTAAGTGGATCTTCGGGGGTTAGTGGTTTTTTTAAAGGGTTTTTGTGGGTGGGTTTTTATTTTACATTAGGGTTTGGGCATGTAAAAGAGCTAAATGCCCTTTTGAGGGCAATGCCCATCCAAATGCCCTTTTCAGGGCAATGGGTAGCTTAGTTTTTTTATTTTGTGGGTTTGGGGGTTTGTAATGTTAGTGGGGGTTTGTAATTTTTTTTCATAAACAGAGCTGATTTATTTAGGGCAATGCCCTACAAAGGCCCTTTTAAGGGCCATTGGTAGTTTATTCTAGATTAGGTTTTTTATTTTGGGGTGTTTTTTTTTTTTAAATGGGAATTAGAATAGGAATAATTTTTATTATTTTTGATAATTTGTTTGTTATTTTGTGTAATGTATTTTTTTAGGGGGTGTTTGATTGTTTTTTTTTAGCAAAAGAGCTGTTTAACTTAGGGCAATGCCCTACAAAAGGCCCTTTAAAGGGCCCCCCAAAAGGCCCTTTTAAGGGCCATTGGTAGTTTGGGGGAGGGGGTTTGTATACTGTTAGGGGTGTTTGTTTTTGTAGCAAAAGAGCTGTTTAACTTAGGACAATGCCCTACAAAAGGCCCTTTTAAGGGCCCCCCAAAAGAAGCTTTTAAGGACCCTTGGTAGTTTGGGGGGGGAGGGTTTGTATACTGTTAGGGGGTGTTTGTTTTTTGTAGCAAAAGAGCTGTTTAACTTAAGGAAATGCCCTACAAAAGGCCCTTTTAAGGGCCCTTGGTAGTTTATTCTAGATTAGGCTTTTTTATTTTGGGGTGTTTTTTTGTTGTTGTTTTTTTAAGGGTATTAGAATAGGAATAATTTTTATTTTTTGGATATTTTTTTTTGTAATGGTAGTTTTATTAATTTTTGTAATTTTAGGTTTTAGTGTAAGGTAGCTTAGGTTTTATTTCACAGGGAATTTTGTATTTATTTTAACTAGGTAGTTATTAAATAGTTAATAAATAATTACTAACTAGTCTACCTAGTTAAAATATAACTATTAGTTATATTGTAGCTAACTTAGGTTTAATTTCACAGGTAAGTATGTATTTAGTATTAAATAGGTATTATTTAGTTAATAATTGTAAGTTTAATTTAGATCTATTTTAATTATGTTAAAAGTAGGGGGTGTTAGGGTTATGTTAGGGTTAGGTTTAGGGGTAGGGTTAAGGTTAATAGTTTAATTTAGGTTGTTTCAATGTGGGGGGCTGGTGGTTTAGGGGTTAATAGGTTTATTAAGTGGTAGTGATGTGGGAGGCCAGAGGTTTAGGGGTTAATAACTTTAATATAGTGGCGGCGATGTTGGTGTGCCGCGGAATAGGGGTTAATAACTTTTGTATAGTGGCGGCGATATCGGGAGCGGCAGATTAGGGGTTCATACGTTAATACCTTTATTTAGGTGGTGGCGATATCGGGAGCAGCAGATTAGGGGTTAATAACTGTAGGTAGGTGTTGGCGATGTCGGTGGGGGGCAGATTAGGGGTGTTTAGACAGGGGGGGTTTGTGTTAGGTTTAAACTGTAGTTTTTTCCCCCATAGACATCAATGGGGCTGCGTTACAGAGCTTTTATTTCCGCGATCGCAGGTGTTAGACTTTTTTCTGACCCGCTTTCCTCATTGATGTCTATGGGGAAAGCGTGCACGAGTACGTCAAAAAAGGCTTGTTTTTGGTGCGGTATGGAGCTTAAAAGCACCATATCGCCCGCACAAGCCGGGTTTTTTAAAACGTGTAATGGCAGCGCTATAGGGGATTAAATAACGCCACTTTTGTTGCGTTTGTTAATTTCCCTATAGCGTTGAAAACTCGTAATCTAGGCGATTGTAAATAACTGGATAGACCAAAATTATTCTGTTTCACTTTCTACCAACATTTTGTAAATAAACTCATCTTATATATTCTATATACCTTAGAAAGCTTTGTCATACTAATGACTAATACAGCAGTACTTGCAGATAAACATAACTTTAGCTTCTTTATTAAAGTGACATATTTATTATGTAATGCTAACATTATTTAAATGTATCCTACTGGATTTACTGATGAACAAACATGTTGCTATTGCTTCTTATACATGAGTGGGTCATATAATTCATTTCTCCAGATGATTTCCCTTGTCCATTGTTTTCAGTGGGTGGACAGTGACCATTATCTATGACCTGATATAATCCCACCTGAGGATACAGACTGTCATTGTCTGTTGAAATAATTTGCTGAATTCAGCATTGCCATGACAACTGTAAAATAAATAAATAAAAAATCATGTCTAGAATATATTTTTGCCTTTGGTTGATTGACTTGGTCATTCTGCTCTCTCAAGTATTTATCAAATACTAAATCTCACACATGCAGCTAAATTATATTTAACAGCCATATAATTGCAATAGCTCTAAAAGAGCTCCTTTTCAGATGCACTATTCTCATTGTACAGATAGCGAGTATTTCCTAACTCTTCTTAGCTTTCCTAAAACAGATAAATAGGCAACCTATACATTTGCACAATGGAGTTTAAAATGACAGTATTATATACACTCTATAGATTGAATAACAGGATAGGCGAAAACAAATGGAAGAGGAATCATAAAACCTTTGTAACATAGGCGTCAGAGCTGTAGCGATAGGAATCAGAAGCCTCCTTAAAGGGACAGTCTACTCCAAAATTAAAATGTATTGTTTAAAAATATAGATAATACCTTTATTACCTATTCCCCAGTTTTGCAAAGCCAACATGGTTATATTAATATGCTTTTTGCCGATGTGATTATCTTGTATATAAGTCTCTTTTGACAGCCCCTGATCACATGACATTTTATTTATTATCTATTGACTTGTATTTTAGCCAATTAGTGCTGGCTTCTGCACAACTCCACAGGAGAGAGCACAATTGTATCTAAATGGCAAACATGAATTAGCAGTGTCTTGTTGTGAAAAGCAAATAAAAATAGCAGGTGATAACTGTCTGTCTGTGGTGGCTTAGAAACTGGCAGAAATATAAAGGTTTAAATGTTATAAAATATATTAATATAACAATGTTGTGCAAAAGCTGGGGAATGGTTAGTAAAGGCATTATCTATCTTTTTTAAACAATAAAAATTTTGGTGTTGACTGTCCATTTACATCTGGACATAGTGACAAGTATTACTACTATCTAGTGTCCTGCAAATAGTGAGCTGTCCCTGAGCAGTGGGTCGTATATGGTCTAGCTACTAAAATAGTGTTGCTACAATTTTTGGTGTAACAGGCCCATGTTAGTTACATGTGTTGGAGCAAGCCCATGGTGGGTCTTTATGGTTTGAATTTGCCTGCAAAAAAAAGGATTTTTTTTATCTATTTAAAATTTATAGAGATAGATTTCAAGAGAAAAAAAGAGATAAGTCGCACAGCGTTGGGCAGCATATTTAAAATATACACTCACTGGCCACTTTATTAGCCAATCACATGGCAGCAACTCAAAGCATTTAGGCATCTAGACGTGGTGAAGACGACTTGCTGAAGTTCAAACCGAGCATCAGAATGAGGAAGAAAGGGGACTTAAGTGACTTTGAACGTAGCATGGTTGTTCATCCCAGACGGGCTGATATGAGTATTTGAAAAACTGCTGATCTACTGGGATTGTCACACACAACCATCTCAAGGGTTTACAGAGAATGGTCCAAAAAAGAGAAAATATCCAGTGAGCGGCAGTTGTGTGGACAAAAATGCCTTGTGGATGTCAGAGGTCAGAGTAGAATGGGCAGACTGGTTTGAGGTGATAGAAAGGAAACAGTAACTCAAATAACCACTCAATACAACCAAGCTATGCAGAATACCATCTCTGAACACACAACACGTCGAACCTTGAAGCAAATGGGCTACAGCCGAAGAAGACCACACCATGTGCCACTCCAGGAAACTGAGGCTACAATTTGCCAGGCTCACCAAAATAAAAGATTCGAAAAACGTTGCCTGGTCTGATGAGTCTCGATTTCAGCTGAAAAATTCAGATGGTAGGGTCAGAATTTGGCATAAACAACATGAAAGCATGGTTCCTCAAGCAGGACGCAATGTGTACTTGCGAAACGCATCCAGCTTTTATTTGGTTTTAACCACATTTTAACTAAATTTTATATCCAAGTCAAGCTTCATCTGTTTATCCAGCCTGTCACTAATACTGTATGGTATATGATGTTTGCTGTGGGATTTGGTAATAGATTGACTGCTGGCAATGACTGGTGTGAGCTAGCTAGGGAGCTCTTAAGGACCCAGACTGCACTATTTTGCACTTTGCCATAAGTGCTGCTACTCTGTGAGTATTCTGTACAATAGGGGGTTTTATCGCCTGTGGGATTTTACCCTGAATTACTATGCCACTGGAGCACCTTCTTTTTTTCTTTTTTTATGACTACAGTGTACCCATCTTTTGATGGCTACTTTCAGCAGGATAATGCACCATGTCACAAAGCTAAAATCATCTCAAACTGGTTTCTTGAACATGACAATGAGTTCACTGTACTCCAATGACCTCCACAGTCACGAAATCTCAATCCAATACAGCACCTTTGGGATGTGGTGGAATGGGAGATTGGCACCATGGATGTGCAGCCAACAAATCTGCAAAAACTGCGTGATGCTATCCTTTCAATATGGACCAAAAATGTCTGAGGAATGTTTCCAACACCTTGTTAAATCTATGCCACCAAAAATCAAGGCAGTTATGAAGACAAAAGGGATCCAACTCAGTACTAGCAAGGTGTACCTAATAAAGTGGCCGGTTAGTGTATATATACTGTATGTATATGAATATATGCATATATATTTATGTGTTTTTATGGGTATTTACAATATAGAGCACAGTCTCCATAGACCGCTATGTAAAGGCACTTTTCAGTGCCGTTTATTTTTTCTAACACCCCACATCCCCTCACTTTAACCCCTTATAGCTGCTTTGTGCAGTTATTAAAAAGAAAACAAAAGAAAAAGATTATATTAATTTTTATTTTAAAATAGAACACTACACTTTATTTGGGAGGAAATTGGGGGACATTTATTTTAACCATATGTCTGACCGCTGGCTAATGAATTCAAGTGCAAAGTGTTACCACTTGTAATGGCTAGTTATTTAACGTGTTCCCGGATACGGGCAAATTTGCCCGGTTACGGGCGCAGGTTAAAATTGCTCTCCACTTGTAATCTAGCCCAGAATGTAACTAAGAGGCCATATGCAAACACCTGCCTCAAGTCTAGTCATGCTGGATAAAATCAGTAAAAACAGAATGCTTTCTTTCCTTCCAACAACCCCTATTAACTCATATTGCAGATTTAGTGAAGTTGGACAAATGGATATGCAAACTGCTTTTTAGAGTACTAGGTGTATTAGAAATCCTCTTCAGCTGAAAGAGACAAACTGCTTTTTAGAGTGCTAGGTGTATTAGAAATCCTCTTCAGCTGAAAGAGGTAAACTGCTTTTTAGAGTGCTAGGTGTATTAGAAATCCTCTTCAGCTGAAAGAGACAAACTGCTTTTTAGAGTGCTAGGTGTATTAGAAATCCTCTTCAGCTGAAAGAGACAAACTGCTTTTTAGAGTTCTAGGTGTATTAGAAATCCTCTTCAGCTGAAAGAGGTAGACTGCTTTTTAGAGTGCTAGGTGTATTAGAAATCCTCTTCAGCTGAAAGAGACAAACTGCTTTTTAGAGTGCTAGGTGCATTAGAAATCCTCTTCAGCTGAAAGAGATAAACTGCTTTTTAGAGTGCTAGGTGTATTAGAAATCCTCTTCAGCTGAAAGAGGCAAACTGATTTTTAGAGTGCTAGGTGTATTAGAAATCCTCTTCAGCTGAAAGAGGCAAACTGCTTTTTAGAGTGCTAGGTGTATTAGAAATCCTCTTCAGCTGAAAGAGACAAACTGCTTTTTAGAGTGCTAGGTGTATTAGAAATCCTCTTCAGCTGAAAGAGACAAACTGCTTTTTAGAGTGCTAGGTATATTAGAAATCCTCTTCAGCTGAAAGAGACAAACTGCTTTTTAGAGTGCTAGGTGTATTAGAAATCCTCTTCAGCTGAAAGAGACAAACTGCTTTTTAGAGTGCTAGGTGTATTAGAAATCCTCTTCAGCTAAAAGAGACAAACTGCTTTTTAGAGTGCTAGGTGTATTAGAAATCCTCTTCAGCTGAAAGAGACAAACTGCTTTTTAGAGTGCTAGGTGTATTAGAAATCCTCTTCAGCTGAAATAGGCAAACTGTTTTTTAGAGTGCTAGGTGTATTAGAAATCCTCTTCAGCTGAAAAGGATTTCTAATACACCTAGCACTCTAAAAAGCAGTTTGTCTCTTTCTTCTACACATATCTTATGCCCCTGAGGTGAAAGCCATCAGCTGGTCGGCAGTACGCACTTGCATTCTTGAGTGATAAGTTACAAGCTCCACAGCCGGGAATTCCTGGACTCTGGACATGGTCTAAAGAAACCTACGTAGAGCATACTACTTATCTCATACGATTGAGGTTTCGGTCGGTGAGTACCGAATTTGCAAAGATATATGTACAAATTCTAGCATTAATAATTATTTAAAAAAAAGAAAAAAACATGAGATAGTCATATCATGATTTCTTAAAATACAAATACAGATTAATTTATGTGAAAATATCATATATCAGATTTTTTGTATAACAAATAAATAAAACAATCAGATATTATTCATGCAGGCAAGAAAAACGTGATTGCTAGGACGGCTTTAGAAAAGATCCTTTATTGTTCTCCAAATATAAAAGTGACAATGTTCACCAACGAGGGTTTAAGATTAAACACACACAAAAAAGAAAAAATGCTGAATAGCACACATCCTCTCAGACTGTAGGACGCGTTTCGGGTTGCCTCGTATTCAAATATGACTGAGAAAAGTGCTCCTCTCTCTTGTACTCTATCTCTAACAAACTACACCTGTCTCTCATTTACTGCATTGAATTAGTGACACTCTAATAATCTGTTACACATGCTTCATACACCTGTACTTAGCTTGTAGATACACATTAAAATCTCATAAACTGGATGAACAAAGCGATAATTTTCCTTTATGCCTGATGTTGGTCATAGGCTGATAGGCTTAATTTTATGCTATAGCTACGTGTACATACACTAAAATAGTTTTAAGCCATAATATATATCAAATTCACTGAATGCGCAGGGGAACAGATTCAAATGGACTTCTTTTGTAATACAATAACCATAGCGGTGGGAGACTGTAGAATTTTATCTGTCAGTTATTAGAAGGAAAAAGAGGTCATGATTACATATCAGAAGTGCAAATACAAATAGCTGCTAAATAATCAAATGTCAAATACCCTATGGCTCCTTTATATCGTAAAAATACTTTAACTTTAAATCCATTCTTCTAGCAATAAACTGTTTAGGGAGCAGAATAATGATAGCAATAAATACCGTATTATTGATGTTTGGCAAATTGGCTTGAATTATCTTCAGACAGCAGACGGCTTTATATATATCACCCTCTCCCCACCTCAGTACAATACTACCAACATCAAGGTGGGAAACTGCAGATACATATCTGTCAGTTTTTTAGAGGAAAAAAGAGGTCATGCTTAAATAAAAGATTCAAGAGCAAATGTTAACCTAGTGATCAATTTTCAGTTATCAGATACTCTGTAGCTCATTTGTGATGTTAAGATACTCTGACCTAAGATACATTCTATTAACAATACATTCTATTAGCGATAGACAGTTAAAGAGAAGAATAACAATAATGGTAAATACTTTGTTACTGTTATTTAACAATATAACTTGAATTATTTTCAGAATGCAAACAGCTATATATTTATCACACTCGCCCCAACTAGGAGTGACTTCAGCTAAGTTGTCCAGGGGTTCAGTATATCATTCTGCAATACATACAAATACCTAAGTTGTCCAGGGGTTCAGTATATCATTCTGCAATACATACAAATACCTAAGTTGTCCAGGGGTTTTGTATATCATTCTGCAATACATACAAATCCCTATTCGATCAAGGGAAGGAAATAATGAATCTTTTTAAACAAAAATAAAAAAAATGAAAAAAAGGACACTATCCCCTACAACAGCAATGTTATGTTAGCCAAATGTTAAATGAAAGTTTAGATCTGTGTGACAGGTAGACTTTAAAGGAACTACGGAGCTATATAAAATATGAGTACAAGGATTAATAGGTAATTGATTTAAACTTAATTTTAGTATAACCTATGCAGTTATTAAGACAAATGAATCAGCTAAGTTCTATTACATCAAATCATTGAACCATAGAGTGACAATTGACAAAGGCTAGATCAGTAGAATTGGTATTAATGACCAAGACCCCTGATCTTACTAGGTGCCCCTTCAAAAGGTATACCTCATAAATTGAGATAAAGGAAGCCATAGAATTGGTAAAGAGCCCCAGTAGAGGAGGAGACAGAGAGAAGGAACTGTATCAGAGAGAAGCATTCTTGATATTTAAACTAAAGACAAGATATCCTGGGGGCTTCAATTCCACATATGATATCATGAATCACTGGGAGAGGTAGCTTCCTTTATCTCGATTTATGAGGTATACCTTTTGAAGGGGCACCTAGTAAGATCAGGGGTCTTGGTCATTAATACCAATACTACTGATCTAGCCTTTGTCAATTGTCACTCTATGGTTCAATGATTTGATTTAATAGAACTTAGCTGATTCATTTGACTTAATAACTGCATAGGTTATACTAAAATTAAGTTTAAATCAATTACCTATTAATCCTTGTACTCATATTTTAGATTGCTCCGTAGTTCCTTTAAAGTCTACCTGTCACACAGATCTAAACTTTCATTTAAAATCTGGCTAACATAACATTGCTGTTGTAGGGGATAGTGTCCTTTTTTCATTTTTTCAATCTTTTTTATTTTTGTTTAAAAAGATTCATAATTCCCTTCCATTGATCGAATAGGGATTTGTATGTATTGCAGAATGCTATACAAAACCCCTGGCCAACTTAGGGATTTGTATGTAGCTGAAGCCACTCCTAGTTGGGGCGAGTGTGATAAATATATAGCTGTTTGCATTCTGAAAATAATTCAAGTTATATTGTTAAATAACAGTAATACAGTATTTACCATTATTGTTATTCTTCTCTTTAACTGTCTATCGCTAATAGAATGTATTGTTAATAGAATGTATCTTAGGTCAGAGTATCTTAACGTCAAAAATGAGCTACAGAGTATCTGATAACTGATAATTGATAATTAGGTTAACATTTGCTCTTGAATCTTTTATTTAAGCATGACCTCTTTTTTCCTCTAAAAAACTGACAGATATGTATCTGCAGTTTCCCACCTCAATGTTGGTAGTATTGTACTGAGGTGGGGAGAGGGTGATATATATATATATATATATATATATATATATATATATATATATATATATATATGTCTGCTGTCTGAAGATAATTCAAGCCAATTTGCCAAACATCAATAATACGGTATTTATTGCTATCATTATTCTGCTCCCTAAACAGTTTATTGCTAGAAGAATCGATTTAAAGTTAAAGTATTTTTACGATATAAAGGAGCCATAGGGTATTTGACATTTGATTATTTAGCAGCTATTTGTATTTGCACTTCTGATACGTAATCATGACCTCTTTTTCCTTCTAATAACTGACAGATAAAATTCTACAGTCTCCCACCACTATGGTTATTGTATTACAAAAGCAGTCCATTTGAATCTGTTCCCCTGCGCATTCAGTGAATTTGATATATATTATGGCTTAAAACTATTTTAGTGTATGTACACGTAGCTATAGCATAAAATTAAGCCTATCAGCCTATGACCAACATCAGGCATAAAGGAAAATTATCGCTTTGTTCATCCAGTTTATGAGATTTCAATGTGTATCTACAAGCTAAGTACAGGTGTATGAAACATGTGTAACAGATTATTAGAGTGTCACTAATTCAATGCAGTAAAACTACAGGTGTAGTTTGTTAGAGATAGAGTACAAGAGAGAAGAGCACATTTCTCAGTCATATTTGAATACAGGGCAACCCGAAACGCGTCCTACAGTCTGAGAGGATGTGTGCTATTCAGCATTGTTTTTAATTTCTCTCTTAAGCCCTCGTTGGTGAACATTGTCACTTTTATATTTGGAGAACAATAAAGGATCTTTTCTAAAGCCATCCTAACAATCACATTTTTCTTGCCTACATGATTGAACCGAGACAGCTATTGGGCTTGAGGAGATCCGTTGGGATTGCAATAGGTTTGCTGTGGCCGTGAACCGGAAGTTCATTGAAGAATGGGCACTCACGTATGACCGTAATTCAACAGAGAGTACAGCGGATGGAACAAAACACATGAGGTGTGGCTGATCGAAGGAACAAAAGTTGCTACATCGTGTCAAGAAAAGTGAGTTGCTTTTTATTTCTTGTATTGCCTGCTCCAAATTTGCAACATACATTGGGGAATTGGTGTTGCTTATGTGTATTGGGCAGGAGGCTTTTCATTAGTGCTATTGCTTTGAACTTGTGTTTAATCAGATATTATTGTTTGTTCAGGTATAAATCTAGCTATTTCTTGGACATTAACAGATGAAAAATAAAAGTTTAGCTTTAGAGAAATGTGCTTGTTCATGGACAATAATGATATGGTATAAATAAAGTTGGAAAAAAACATAATATCCGTGACATAGATGACTCTTATTTATCAACAGTCCAATGATCATCTCTCCGTTCTTGACGCGCATGTTTTTGACAGACTTTAAAAAAAATACAGCCATTGTCTGTGGATTCGCGGCAGTAATGTCTGGTGAGCGTATGGACTCCAGCGAATGCACCGAGATTGACGCTTTGATAAATCGGCCCCCAAGAAAACAAAGAAAAATTTATAATAGGCGTAATTACAAAGTTGCTTAAAATTGTATGCTCTATCTGAATCATGAAAGAAAATGTTTGGGTTTAGTAGTCCTTTAATTGTATAACAATTAGGTCAGGGAAGTAGATAAAAGCTAGTGTCACCAAGGGAATGGGGGGTTGAATTTTTTCCCTTAAGGTGACTGCTTTCAAAGCTCCCCACTCTAGCGAGGTTATTAGGAAGGCTCATTGTTAGGCAGGTTTTATCTTGAGAGGTGTTTATCTTGCTGTGCAGGGTTCTGAATGTGAAGCAGACACACCTACATTTCAAAATAATAAAGACATTTTTTTTACAAAGGTTTTGTGTGATTTCTCTTCATGCTGGTGGGATTTTCATAATAAGGCCATTAATATGGGCGCTTTCATATCACCTTTGATTGGTGTGCCTCACACTAGGGAATTAGTTATAATACTGAAACCATCCACTAATCAGACCCCATTCTTTTTCTTATTTACCTTTGTGAAAGGAAACTGATCTTTGAGACAGAGAGTGAGTTAGAGAACTTGCTTACCTAAGAACACTATTACTAATGTGCATTCTTTTCTTGGGATAAATTCTCTGGGTTCTTAAATCCTGTTATACTGAACAAACTTGCAGTGACGGTTCTACACGGGGGCCTACAGGGGCTACTGCCCCATACAAAAAGTCCCTGCCCCCCTGTGCCCCCCCCCCCCCAAAATGACTGAATAATAAAATGAAAATGAAATCATTTAATGATCACGTTATTACGATTTTATGTGCTAGTGCCAAAAGCGGAACTAATGTAATGTGACTCAGCGTTCTACATGGATTTATTAGAGCGACACATCCAAACACTGCCTTGCCAGATGCGATATGAGAATGAGAACGGCAGCAACAAGTATTGAAGTCAAGAGAGGAGCTACTAATGTCTTTTTGCAATAGGCGAAGGTAAGTAAAACAATTTCATCTCGTATAGTGATTTGTTGCACGTAACCGTGTTACTGTTGTTCCTAATCCTCACTCTGATAAGAAAATCAAGTTTGTAAATGTCTGGTCTCGCTATGTTTAAATATCTAAGCAAACTCATCGAAGCAGAAGCAAATATTCGAATGTCAATATCCTAGCTAGTTCTACACAATGTTTCATGCTGAAGGCCTCTATAGATTCATGTCAGAAGGTTATAAAGTGTGGGGAAATTACATATAGTCTCATATTTTTGCTGCTTCTGGTTGCTAGAGGCTTGTTTGTTTTGCATTTTTCTCCCATTCCTGAAACTGTCATTTAAGGAATTTGATAATTTTGCTCAGGGCTGGACTGGGAATAAAAAGCAGCCCTGGAAAAATATGAAGACCAGCCCTATTTTCCGTTGAGTTGATAGAATGCACATGCCCCATTTTTCTCAAAGAGGATTACTGGGACTCTCCTTCCCCAATTTTTTTTCAGAATTAAATTATATTACCTTACATTAAATACAAATGTCAGATTGATGTTATATAGCAGCCCTACAACCCAATTGCATCCATTAATCACCCCTTTAAATTGTAGCTTTCCAGCCCCAGCTGCTGCAGCCCACCGGGAAATCTCCTGGTATCCTGGTAGGCCAATCATGCCCTGATTTTGCTTTATATGATGTTTTTTTCTATTACATATTGCAAGATATTTCACATACTGTTCCTGAATCAAAAAATGCTAACGGATTCCTGTTGACTGATATCAGTCCTACCAAAGCTAAGTTAATTTATTTTAATGTTATGAATGTTTATCTTTAGCTATGGTTTGTAATAAGTTATCATGATAAACTTTTACATGCAGAATCTATTAGTATTTATGCTTCATATATTGCTATTCTTTTTACATCTTATGTACAAGATATACTTAGAAATTTATAAGAATATTTTTCTGATTCTATGTTAAAGGCTTTGTCTGTCATCCTGCCTTCTAATTAAATTTTTAGGTCTTTTTCAAACTTCTTTTTAGTTGATTAAGTTTCAAATGTCCTACAACATACTGAATTATCCTTCTCTGATGGTGTTTTTTTTCATTCAGAATTTTCTTCATCAGATATTGACACTAACAAATCTACTTTTTTATTTTTATTAGAGTACATTTGTTCTTTGTTGAAAAGGTGTTGATTATTTTGGATATTGAGGTAACTAGTTCTTTTTCAAGACTAGCTAACATTTTATTTCTTTTTCAGTTCCTGATACTAGGGAATGGAATAGGCTGAGAATTTTCTTTTATTCCTTCTTCAAGGTTTTTAAATTATATTCTTTGCCGGCAGTTAGTTTTCAGTTTTGCGGATTCCCCAAATTAATGGGGCTATCTCTACTCCTGCTAAATATGCTATTGTTTCTATAGCAAAATAGTATTTGTTTTTTTCCTTCAGATGGTTGTATCTTATTTAAGGAAAATTATTTATTTCAGGTACTTTTCTTGGACCTGTAATTTATTTGGATGATGTTGCAATTGTTTCATTTTTCTGTTTGGATACTTTAAGATCAAGTATCGGATTATGATTTATTTAGCATTGTTAAAGGGACAAATCTACTACTCATTTGAAGTTCAGAATAAGTGCTATTGCATTGTCTTGTTATCTTGCATTTGTTGATTATGCAAGTCCAGTGTGTTGATTGGTCCTTTAACTTGATTAACATGCTAATAATTAAATTTGTGTCTTCATTTTAGTGAATATTTTCGCAAATGAGGTTTAATCTATGTCTTTAGCTGTTTTAGCTAGAAGAATTTTGTGATTTATAAAAATCCATATTTCTTTTTTTCCAAGATAATCAATTATTTGGTTCATAATTGGATTCAATTCTTAACTGTTATTCTGGGCTTCCAGATTGAGTTCTAAGACTAAAAACTTTAAGCTTATTTTAGTTTTGTTGTTCTTACTAAGGAACGAAATCCTAAATTCTTACCCAAGTAACATGTTTTTAATTGGAAGTTTTTTCAGTTCAAAGTCAGCTCCCTAAATTTGCATGTATGTGCCGTATTCCAGCTTGGCTGGTAAGGGGCAGGTTAAGACTTTTTTGAAATTTGTTTGGTTCTATTCGGTCCAAATTTCTTAGATTTTGGGTACAGAATAAGATTCAGAGTAAAACCTTCTGTGAGAAGTCTTTTTTTCTCTATTATATTCCAGCTATTCCAGTAAGGCTAACACTTTCCTTAAGTGTGTTTCAGACCTATAGGCTAACACTTTCCTTAAGTGTGTTTCAGACCTATATATTTTGGGTATTGGTGAGGGTATTGGTGACAAGCGCTGTTCAGACCTGGAGTTTTCTGGGGTATTTATTCCAGTTCCATTTTTAGGAAATGGGTTTTGGGGTTTTATTCAAAACTAAACATTGTTCTAAAGATAGAAAATCTTTTTTGAATTGTCATATAAGTATACCATCTTTTAGAATGGTGTTTATATGTTCTATTTGCCTTTTTTGGTCAATGATGCATTATTTGTTTACAATAGATACAATAGATGCATATCTTCTGTTTTCATTTCAGATTATTTTCTGAGATTCTCTTTTTTGACAAGCATTACCAATTTGTTGCTTTTCCTTCTGGTCTAGCGACAGTTCTAAGAATCTTTTCAAGGTTCTCAGTGCTCCTTATTTGGACTGTCTCGTGGTACTGGCTCAGTCTTTTTGTTCTGCGGAATCTCATACGATTTAACTTTGTTGTTTCTTCAAGTCATGGTTAGAGGATTTTTTTATCAAAAGATCCTTGATTCCTCTCACACAAGGGTCACCTTTTTTTTTTTTTTTTTTTTTTGAAATTTTTTTTTTATTGAGGTTATGCTAGTGAGTACAATATATGCAAAATACCATAAAACATAAGAAGAAATACAACATCAGTGTAACATTTACATTAGTCAGTCTTACACATGAGATAACAATGTGGTAGTAAGCTAGGTATATATAAAGAACCTCTATTTTCTTTTTTTTAATGCTTATATTCTTCAATTATTTCCTCAAAAGCGCGAGTGGCCACCTTTGGACCAGCAAAAGCAAATGTTGTCTAGAGGAAAGATAGAGAATGTATTGGACACTTATGGTCCCATACATATAATGGAAAAAATAAATTATCAGCTGAAATTTTTATTTTCAAAAATATAGGGGGGGGGGGGGGGGTAGAAAATTCAGCGGATAAGCACCGCTTGTCAAATATAGGGCAATATGGGGGGGGGGGGGGAGGGAGGGCGGAGCCATAAGTAAGGGTTACAATAGAAATGAAAATTAGCCAAAATATATTAGTTTAAGTTCACTTAACTCTGTAATGGCGGTAACTCTATAGTATATACCGCCTATGAGGGAGATATAATTTAGCTTGTATGTATAGGGTACTGGGTGAACAAAAATGCTGCTGTAGCACTATATAAGTAAATAATCTACAAACATGTCATAAATTATACTGCTGAGAGGGGTCTATACCTAATAGCAAATATGGGATGAGGTGAGCATTATACTAGCTTCACATTATGTACGCATACTCAGACTTGCCTATTACAGGATAAGAATTAAATTCAATAACCCTGATAGATCTGCTGACTAGAGGTGTGATATCAAGTATCTATATCAATAGGAAGTTGTCTCCCAATCCACTGTGGTATATTTATAGACGGCGGATTTTTTTTGTTTTGTTATATTTTTATATTTTTTCCTTTCTAGAACAGGGCATTAATCATAACGAAGGAGGAGTAGGCAGCAATTAATACTGAGATCATACCTGTCTATACCCTAATAAGACTGGTAACAATAAGTAGCAATAACTATTATGTTCATATTACACATAGTTTTACTAAAGCTCTATGCATCACATTCTCATATTATTAACCAAAGAACCAACATAGCATATCATAGGAGACTTTGAGGGGGTGACTGTAGTAAAGGGTCCTTTGGTTTGTCTATATACATTAAGAATGACCCACTTAGACTTGTCTAACCTTTATGGACTGACTCTTTCCTAGTTGTCTATAGTGAGCCTCTATAAAGCATGAGCTATAACGAGGGGGCGGAGCCGGCAGCTGCAGAGATGGCAGCATAACTCCGGAGCTCCGCTGTAAAGGCCCTTATATCATTATGAATCCTCACCATCCTTGCCCCTAAACTCTCCTACAACATTCCCCAGCACCTCTAAAACCTGTAGCTACAACTCTGAGGGATAATCCTTTCATCTCCCCCTGGACCAGAGACACCCAGCACTCCGGGCCGAATTCAGGCCACATCTGACATCAGGCAACAAATGTACCCCTTTGCTGGTCATCAGGGGCCACAACCAAGCTCCTAGGAAGGCCCACAATCTAAAACGAAGGGCCCCAAGACTGAAAAACAGCACCCGATTTTCGAGTCGGACCGGAAAATAAATTTAGCCCGGGGATTGGGCCTACTCCGGAACTCCGGAACTCCGCTTTCTCCAGGGTAAGAACTTTTTATAAACCCTACTAAATCAGCCTACCCACACTGAGACAAGCACATTCCCTAACTGTAATCTGGCCACAATATATAATTAACACCTGCATGACCTCTGCAGGCCTCTGCAACATACTGAGCCTGGGGATTAGGCCTACTACAGGACCAGCTACAGACACAGACTAGCTGCGCACTCTAACCTAACTTTCCTGCCTAATTACTGAAACAGGGTCTGCAACTCAAATACTCCAAATACCCCTTTGTGCAAAAGAGGAAATAAATAACAGTTTTGCTGCTTTTAACCACTGACTCTGCTGACTCTGCAGCTCTTTTGAAACATAAATCCTCAGCAACATTCAATACCTGACTTTCAAACTTAGCCTGGAGATAAAACCACACATCTGTTGCCGTGATTCTAGTACATTCTAGTACAGACTTTAACCCTTCCAGCCGCAATACACCACCGCTGTGCATCTTTTATTTATTGGCAGTGATTACAAGATCCTTTTGCCTGTTTTGAGGACTTGTTCTAACACCTCCATATACCTCATAAGTGTTTCTTGACATAAGACAATCTTGGCGCAGGAGAATCACGAGTTACGCCACGAGTATCTCTGGCCCAACATGACGGCTAAACGCAATGTCAAACATGACAAAATGTCAAAATCTCTTACAGGGAAATCAAGCCTTATGTCCTCTTTTTTGCATAGTTCAGACACAATGAATACCTCTCCTGCTTCCCAAAAAACTGGTGACAAAACCCCTCAAACCCTGTCACAGGAATTTCAATCAAACAGAACTTTACCAGCTGAATGCCAACTCTCTCCTTCATTTTTGCAAAATTTACCATCGAAAAAGGACATTGCGGACATAGTCCGTTCCTGTATTAGAGAAGAGCTGGCCGAATTAAAGCAGGACATTCACACCTTAGGTTTCCAAGTTGAATCTCTTGAAAGTAACCAAGAAACTATTAAAGAGGATGTACAGCAACTAACTGACCAAGTAACCTCTCAACAGGAGACCATACTTTCTCTTCAAGATAAGCTCGACGACCTCGAGAATCGAAGCAGGCGCAAAAATATGCGTATCAGAGGAGTGCCAGAGTCAGTCTTGCCCAGGGATTTCCCAGTTTATTTGCAAGATCTATTTCGACATCTGAAAGAATCTTCCTATACTGAGGATATCCTATGGGTCAGAGCTCATAGAACTTTGAGACCAAAACCTCCTGACTCAGCTCCGCCACGAGATATCGTGATCCGTTTAAAGAACTTTCAAGAAAAAGAAATGCTCTTACGACAATCCCGCAAAACTCAGCCTGTAAGATTTAGAGGCAATGTCTTACAATTCTTCCAGGACCTATCAACCCGCACCTTACAACGCAGGAAAGAATTTTCACCTCTTACTACCATGTTAAGAAATAAGAGAATCCCCTACAGATGGGGCTTCCCAACACATCTTTGGACCATCAGCAATAACACCCGTGTCATCTGCAAAACTCCAGAGGACACTCAAACTTTTTGTACAGCACTTGGCCTTGAACAACCTATGGAATCACTACCTGAACCACAGAACTCACAAATCTCCAAGGGACGAATCAATCCGAATGAGTCTTGGCATACAGCCCTTCCTAAGAAAGCCAAAGCAAAAGAAGCCACCACAAGAAGGCAACCCACTACCGGCTTGACCTCCTCTGAAGACTCACCTTTGTGAACTCTTTTACACCTATCTCAGTAATACTAAACAAATAGATGGACATTTTGGCGAATGTTGCCCCTTCGGGAAAGGCAAGTACAGGTCATCATCATTTAGTCTAGTCTTTTTGTAACTCAGCAATTTAGAACCTTCTGCTATTAGCAGAATGAGAGCAAAGATAGATTCTGACAACTCCTTTTCCATCATGCCTACCTCATCCTCTCCCCCCTTACCACCTATCCATTCCCCTTCCTACCCACCCCTCCGACTTATCTACCTCACCTTCCCCACTCTAGGATTCTTATTCAATATAATTTTAAAAAAAAAAATGTCAACTTCTCAGGGCACTTTATGGTACTGCCCCCAACTTACTCTCAGTTATGACCTATGATAGGCAGAGAGATTTTTTGTTTTTGGTTAATATGTCAATGTTTTTTATGGTTAATAATGTTATTATGTTTGTTATGAGAAACTGTTTAAGTTATCACCTGTCAAATGAATGTTTTTCTCCTGCAGAGATGTGCCCACACATTTGTAAGATACATATACGTAAAGTGCTCTATGTGACCTCATCCACACAATTAAACAACATACCCCAACAAACACACTATGTTGCCCAAAAATAAGAACGATGAAACTCGTAAACTAACACTTCTTACACAAAATGCTAAGGGACTCAACTCACCCCACAAACGATCTAAAGCCCTTTCAGACCTTTCAAAAAGACAGGCAGACATCTTATTCTTACAAGAGACCCATTTTAAAAAAAACAAAGAGCCCAAATATTTTGGGAAAACATTCACCACTCACTACCACAGCTCCAACACCTCAAAAAGAGGTGGAGTCAGTATTCTACTGCATAAGTCTCTCCCCTTCACCCATATCCAAACCTCTAGAGACACTGAGGGCCGTTTTCTCGGCCTAGTAGGTCTACTTTATGGTAGACCTATTACCCTGGTAAATATTTACGCCCCAAATGTAAAACAAACCCCTTTCTTTAAACAAATATTTAACCGCATTATAGACATCGCAAAAGGACCCATCTTTGTTGCAGGGGATTTTAATGTTCCCATTCACCCTACTAAGGATAGCTCCAATCCTACAATAGCGATATCAAAAAAAGTCACTAATGTATTATGGACAGGTTTGAGAAACCTTAACCTCCACGACACTTGGCGTTTTATCCACCAGGACACCCGAGACTATACCTTTTTCTCCCATCCTAACAGAACATATAGTCGCATAGATTACATTTTCACCAATCAACCTGCCCTAGCCTTAGTCAACAGATGCGTTATTTCCCCCACATCATGGTCAGACCATTCAGCGGTAAAACTAACCATATCATGGACAAACACCCCACTAACATCATATACGTGGAAACTAGACAACTCCCTTCTTAACAATCCAGACACAATTAAGAAACTTACTAGCACCATTGAAGAATATTTTAGATTGAATATCCCCTCAACGGCCAACAAATATACAATATGGGAAGCACACAAGTGCGTGCTCAGGGGCGAATTAATTAAATTAAAGGCTCATTTCCAAAAATTACATCGACAGCAATATAATGAGCTATCAAACACCTTTGCCCGACTGGATCTGGCCCACAAACAATCCCCTACAAACCCTGATATACTGACTGACTTACAAAACGCTAAACAAGCATTAGACGGTTTCCTACAAATAGAATACCAGACACTTCGCGCAAAAACTAACAGCATGTTTTATTATGAAAGCAATAGGTCAGGCAAGTTATTAGCAAGAGCCTTGAAAAAAAAGAGATTGAAATCTTATATTAACGAATTACAAACACCTAATTGTCCCCACACCCTAAAAACTACTAAAGAAATTCTACAATCCTTTCATGACTACTATTCCACCTTATATAATATTCAAAGAAATGCACCCTCTCAAGGCCCTACCCCAGCTCTGATCTCTTATATTTCCAGCGCACATCTACCCACTATAACAACTGATCAACTTAACACCCTTAACAAACCCATTACCCAAATTGAACTCACCACGGCCATAAAATCACTTAACAATGGGAAAAGCCCAGGGCCAGACGGTTTCACTGGAAAGTACTACCACACCTTCTCTTCTCAACTATCCCCTTATCTCACTCAATTATTCAACGAAGTAACGGACACTAACCCGTTCCCCCAATCCATGCTAGAAGCGCAAGTAGTAGTGATCCCAAAACCAGGTAAACCCCCTACAACGCCCGCTAACTTTCGCCCAATCTCCCTCCTTAACATAGATATCAAACTTTACGCTAAAATATTAGCCACCCGCATCAACCTAATACTCCCAACAATTGTACATATTAATCAGGCAGGTTTCACTCCTCTTAGAGAAGCTAAAGATAATACGACCAAAATTCTATTACTAATGGAACATGCAGTTCACAACCATATCCCCTCCGCGTTCATCTCTATGGGCGCGGAGAAAGCCTTTGATAGGCTAAACTGGCAATTTCTGAAGGAGACACTTTCCCAATTTGGCTTCGACTCGACCTTCACTGGAAAAATATTCTCCCTTTATAACAGTCCCCAAGCCAAAATAAAGTTGAACAATACCTTGTCCCAACCATTTTCAATCACAAACGGAACAAGACAGGGATGCCCCCTCTCCCCTATATTATTTATCCTTGCAATGGAGGTCCTAGCATCACATATTAGACACAACACGGACATACAGGGGTTCAAAATTGCTCATCAGGAATATAAAGCTACCTTATATGCTGATGACCTCTTTCTCACACTAACACGACCTCAAAACTCACTTCCCCCCCTCATTCAAACAATACACCAATACGGCAATTTTTCAAACTTCAAAATAAATATTACCAAATCAGAATTGCTCCCACTTGGACTACAGACGGAGGAAATCACTGCCATACAAGCACTCGCTCACTTTCGCATACAACCACGCGCTATAAAATACCTCGGTGTATATATCTCCCACCACACGCAAGTCACACTGGACACCAATTATAAAGCCATAGCCGATTCAATCCAAAATATACTGCGCTCCTGGAACAATAAACCACTCTCATGGCTAGGCAGAATTAATTCAGTCAAAATGATTCTTCTCCCCAAATTACTATACCTCTTCCAAACACTACCGATCCCAATCCCCAAATCTGTGATACACAATCTTCAAAAATCCTTCATCTCCTATATATGGCAACACAAAAGACCTCGGATAGCTACTGCCACCCTTTATCGCTCCAAAGAACTGGGCGGCCTTGGGATCCCAAACCTTACCCAATATAGACTGGCTAGCTTCTACACCAGAATAATACATTGGTGCAGACATTCAGTTCACAAAGAATGGGTTCTTCTAGAGCACTCGTTATCGAATACTTCACATCTTGGCAGCAAATGCTGGCTACATCCCTCCAAAAGAAACTTACCTACATATCTACCAATAATCACTAGAGAAACTTTAAAACTATGGGATACATCCATAAAACAACATAACCATATCTCAACTGTACCCTCCCCACTAACACCCCTTTGTGAAAATCCAGATTCTCCAATACCATTCCCCACACAAACATCTCAAACACCTCACATTATAAACTCCTCTCCCTGCCTTACAGTCATCCAAAATGGGAAAATCAAACCCTTAACCGAACTGGCCCCCATCCTGGACAAAATACATATAGAATGGTTTAAATACCAACAACTAACAGACTTCCTTGTCAAACATCCACATAAGCTATTACTTTTTCACCCCCATACGGGTTACGAAAGCAGCTGCATCTATGACACCCTACACAGGGGCTTTCTATCTTTTACATACCAATTACTTACGCAACCGAGCAGCACATCTCTCCCCTCGTACACGCAAAAGTGGGAAACAGAGATAGGCACTACACAAACCCCTAAGGAATGGCAAAAAATCTTCTCTTGCATGACAAAATCCTCCTCATCCATTTATGTAATGGAAATGAATGTTAAGTTACTATATAGATGGTACTATACACCTCACCGACTTCACACCATTTTCCCTACACACTCACCGGAGTGTTGGAGAGGTTGCCACAACGTTGGCACTCCCACACACATCTGGTGGACGTGCCCAACAGCCCAAACATATTGGGAAGCTATCAGAGTCGAATTCGAAAAAGTTCTATCTCTAAGTCTCAGGCTCGACATCTGGTTTTTCATCTTTAATAAATTTACCAAAATAACTTGCAAACTCCGACTAGCCCTACTGACCATCATGACAAACTCAGCAAAACGACTAATTCCCAAAAACTGGAAATGCAATACACTTCCATCTATCCAGGTCTGGAGAGAAACAACCACCCAATCTCTTCAACTAGAAAAATATCGCTTTACTCGTAACAAACAAGTAGCCGACTATGACTCGATATATTTTTTGTGGGAGGAATATCTTAATCAGACGACCCCCACACCCAAAACCACCACCCGAACATCCACTTCTTAAATGCATATTCACTGACTACCCTTAGCTGACATGACAAGCCAGATGCCTTCTCCTATTACTTTGACTTGAGCAGAAGGTCATTTTAAGAGCCCGATAATCACTGACACAACAATTTACGTTTCTGCAGGAATCACGTACATATGAATATACATTTATACATCCATTTGAATTGTTCATTGTATTTTCTCATTCACTTAATTGAATTGTTTCCTTTTTTCTTTTTTCTTACCTAGTTTAAATAACTTACCTATGCAATCTAAATTTGCCTATTGAACGGTAAATATATCTACAACTCATATATGTCGAAACACTGTGTTATGTATATGGAATCATTGTAACCACATTGTTGCATATGTAACTGTTTTAATTCTGCGTTGTACGCAGTAATTTTATGTTCAATAAAGCTTTTGAAAAAAAAAAAAAAAAAGCATGAGCTATAACATCTATCTAACCATCAAACCGTCGTAACAGTATCTATAGGGTACACATTCAGATGGGAAAGCGAGGGAATAGATGCATCCATAGAGAATCACTGACGAACAGTTATTAGTATATATGACATATAACAGAGTATGAGGATGTTAGACACCACTTCAATTATAGCATAGGTTGACAACCACTAGTAACATTAATGATATAGAATAGTTACACCAGAATATACTATCAGCAACGCTAAATATATAAAATAGTTAAGCTGGAATATATATTGAACCCTGATTTTCAGAGTATGTGCAACAAGAAAACTGAAAGTATTAGACAATGTTCATAAAGTCCCATATTTGGAAACCTATGAGCTCTCCACTCAATGTAGAGACAGTCTAAACCCATCTGCATATACTAGTTAATATAAACATAAAATATATAGTATATTTTGCCCGAAAATAAAATAAATAAAACTATGAGACTATTAGGAGACGGTATACATGGCAGGGCACGAAGAGAAAAGTACAAGAGATGTCTCTTTGTAACAACTTATATAACACAAGTCAGGGGGAGTATATGGGAATTAAATTTTCTGTCTCGGATCGTAAATCAGCATTAGTGATGAGACCTTGAATGGGAGAAATTTACTAGTATCTAGGAAAGCTTAACTATGAAGGCTATACTGCAGAGGGTATGTAGTATATAGTAGGCATAATTGTTAACTGTACTACAGCGCTTATTCACATATAGGTATAAGAGCATAATGACAAGCTAGTGCCTAAGCTAAAACTCTAAGGTTGATACTTAAATTATATATGACTTAGTCAGGTAGGAATAAAAGAATTCCTCAAATATCTTAATTCAGGGCCATAGCAGCTCTTGGGAGCAGTGTAATACCAAAATGCTACCGAACATATATGGTTGAAAGCAAAAATGTATTATGTGGCATATGACCAGTAAGTGTAGAGACAGTGGAGGTAATGGCATAGTACATGTAACCATTGTGTCAATATCTATAAGGTACCAAATTAAAGCAACCAAATTGTACTCTCTTAGTAGATATGCTTTTCCATATATCTTTAGACAACAACTAAGTTGAATGCAGGCATACTTAAGCAGCGAAAGACTTAAGTGTTACAACTATAAGACCTGTAAATAGTCGCATAAGATAAATAAGGAGCTGCAAACATGTAGGTACATAAACATTCTCCTATACAACTGTAGAAAATTATGATCTTTAAAATAATTAGGGTTATAGTGGTGAAAACGCAAAACATTAAGACATGCATCTATTTGAGCGGTAAACATGAGCTCTATACACCTATTATCATGACTAAAAATGATCAACTTAACACTACAAACTATAGAAACAACTGCCATGTGACCAGCATCATAAGGGAAATATAATGTTCAAAGCAATAAGTTCCCAACTTTCAGGCCCCAAAGCCGTCATCCGGAGTGTGATCCATATATCAACTACTGAGTAGAAGTCCCAAAATGCATGCTCTGAACAAAATTTCATCATTTAGAATAGAACAGTGTCCTGCTGTATCTCGTGTGAAAGCAATCTAGATACTGTCCAATGCTCGTTAGGCAGTCACCCTATACCAGCTCTTGGGGTCAAGCAAGAATGTACAGAGTCCTGTGCAAGTTTATATATCCAACGAGAACATCTCAAATGTATACAAAATCTATGCCTCCCAGGCCTGTCTTTTCTTGACAGCTGAAGAGCTGGTCCTCGTGTGAAGACCATTAGGGAAGGACTCTGAGGCTTTTGAAGAGAGAGCCCAGCCTTTTGGCCATCAAGTACAATCTGAGGCCTCCCCAGCAGGGTTGTAGGAACTGTGCAATGCATGGGCTGCAAAGCCTTTATCTCTGTTGATCGTTGCTCTTTGAGAACATCCTCAATCTCACTTTTCTGAATGTCACTCACCTGCGTTGCGCTTGTACTCAACTTCATCCGGGGGGACTGCCGGGGCTCTGCAGCCTCGCACCCGGCAAGCGAGCCATGCCCGTTATCAGTGTTACAGTGAGCCCCAGAAGGGGAATGCAGTATAGCTATGTAGCTCTCATAGTGGTAGTCTAGGCGTGAACTGAGGTCTCTCAAAAGAAATAGAAGGCAGGTGTCACACATTACCCGTCTGTTGTATTAGAACGGCTACGTTTATTTTTATGCTGTGTGCTATTCTAGCTTTTCCTTCTGAGCCAATTAATAATTGTGATATGTCATGTTTCAAAAATGCTCATTAGAGGAGCTTATGAGGTATTACTGCTGTTTGAAGCTTTGTTGGTTGCTGCTTTAAGTGCTCTAGATGCGCTAGTTACCTCATTATTTTACATATTTCAGCTGTAGCGTTTAATAGTCTACTGGCATTAGATCTCTGCAGCAGATGGGCTATTATTTATGGGATAGGAATAATACATTTCTGTTCCTCCTGTAATTGCTGCGATTCTGATTAAAGTGTGGTTTTATATTTGTAGTGGCAAAGCAAACCGCTTACATTTCTCTCACTGTCAGGAGCGATCTTGCAGGCAAAATGGCGACCACCATGTGCTAGGCTGCTGCAGTCGGATCACAACTCGCAGTCACTGCATTTTCACTGGGATAGCGGTGATCTTCTCTGAACGGTTTTACCAAAGGTACACTGAAGCTGAGCAATGGAAACTTCCTACTTTTGTGCTCCATTTATGAACTTTCTTGTCTCCATGCTTTGTCTGCTCCGGTAATATAAGCCTCGATATTTTACGGTGTAGAGGGCTTAGTCACGGCAGTAGGAGTTGCTTGTTTGCGGTCCTGAGCCTTTCTTTGTGCTAATCTACCCTTTGTCCTTTTAAGTTATATGGCAATCAGCACCTAAGGAGCTATTTTTAGGCTGGAGCTGCAGAGCTCACTTAAAGTGCGGCCATCTCTCCTGAGTGCTGGCTCCGCCCCAGGGTCACCTTTTTTTAGGTTTCCAGATAGATTGTGTCAATGTCTTTGTCTCTAACAGACAAGTGACAATTTATTGGGTTCCGTTTGTCGGAATCTTCAGTCTCTATTATTTCCTTCAGTTGCTATATATGCATGGAAGTTTTAGGTCTCATGGCTGCAGCATTGGATTCGATTATCTTTGCTCATTCTCATAGGAAACCTTTCCAGTTTTTTTTTATGCTGAATAATGGTGCAGGGATTCTAGGATATCACTTTTTATATCTTTGAATTCTAATGTTTAACTATCTTTGATCGGTGGTTAAGTTCATCATCATTTAGTTCTACGGGTCTCTTTGGTTCTTTCAACCTAGACCATGATCTTTATAGATGCAAGTTTTTCAGGTTGGGAGGCTGTCTGAGGATCTCTGTCAGCACAAGGGGTTTGGAAATCTCAGGAGGCGAGATTACCACTCAACATTTTGGAACTCTGTGCGATTTTCAGAGCTCTTCAGTTCTGGCCTCTTCTGAAGACAGAATCGTTTATTTATTTTCAGACAGACAATGTCACAACCGTGGCCTATGTCAATCATCAAGGGGGGACTCACAGTCCTCAGGCTATGAAGAAGTATCTCGGATACTTGTATGGGCGGAATCCAGCTCCTGTCTAATTTCTGTGGTTCATATCCCAGGTATAGACAATTGGGAAGCGGATTATCTCAGTCGCCAGATGTTACATCCAGGCGAATGGTCTCTTCATACAGAGGTATTTCTTCAGATTGTTCAAATCTGGGGACTTCCAGAAATAGATCTGATGGCCTCTCATCTAAACAAGAAACTTCCCAGGTATTTGTCCAGATCCAGGGATTCTCAGGCGGAAGCAGTGGACGCGTTGTCGCTTCCTTGGAATTATCATTCTGCTTATATTTTTCCGCCTCTAGTCTAGCCTTCTTCCAAAAGTGATTTTCGAAATCCTAATGGAGCGGTCATTTGTACTGCTGGTGGCTCCAGCATGGCCTCACAGGTTTTGGTATGCGGATCTCGTTCGGATGGCCAATTGCCAACCTTGGACACTTCCGTTAAGGCCAGACCTTCTGTCTCAAGGCCTATTTTTCCATCAGGATCTCAAATCATTAAATTTGAAGGTATGGAAATTGAATGCTTAATTCTTAGTCATAGAGGTTTTTCTGACTCAGTAATTAATACTATGTTACAGGCTCGTAAATTTGTGTCTAGGAACATCTATTACTGAGTCTGGAAGATTTTCATTTCTTGGTGTTCTTCACATAATTTCTCTTGGCATTCTTTTAGAATTCCTAGAAGTTTTCAATTTCTCAAGATGGTTTGGATAAGGGTTTGTCTGCAAGTTCCTTGAAGGACAAATCTCTGCTCTTTCTGTTCTTTTTCACAGAAAGATTGTTAATCATCCTGATATTCATTGTTTTGTACAGGCTTTGGTTCTTATCAAGCCTGTCATTAAGTCAATCTCTCCTCCTTGGAGTCTCAATTTGGTGCTGAGGGCTTTACAGGCTCCTCCGTTTGAACCTTTGCATTCTCTGGACATTAATTTACTTTCTTGGAAAGTATTGATCCTTTTGGCTATCTCTTCTCCTAGAAGAGTTTCTGAGTGATCTGCTCTTTCTTGTGAATCTCCTTTTCTGATTTTTCATCAGGATAAGGCAGTGTTACAGACTTCATTTAAATTTCTTCCTAAGGTTGTGAATTCTAACGACATTAGTAGAGAAATTGTTGTCCCTTCATTGTGTCCAAATCCTAAGAATTCTCTAGAGAGGTCTTTGCATTCTTTGGATATAGTTAGAGTTTTGAAATATTATGTTGAAACTTCTAAAGATTTCAGAACGACTTCTAGTCTATTTGTTAACTTTTCTGGTTCTAGGAAAGGTCAGAAGGCTTCTGCCTTTTCTTTGGCGTCCTGGTTTAAATCTTTGATTCTTCATGCTTATGTGGAATCGGGTAAAACCCCGCCTCAGAGGATTACGGCTCATTCTACTAGGTCAGTTTCTACTTCCTGGGCTTTTAGGAATGAAACTTCTGTTGATCAGATTTGCAAAGCAGCAATTTGGTATTCTTTGCTTATTTTTACTAAATTCTACAATTTTGATGTGTTTTCTTCTTCTGAAGCAGTTTTTGGTAGAAAAGTACTTCAGACAGCTGTTTCAGTTTGATTCTTCTGCTTATGATTTCAGTTTTTTTCATTATAAAAATTGAAACTTTTGATTTGGGTTGTGGATTAATTTTTCAGCGGAATTGGCTGTCTTTATTTTATCCCTCCCTCTCTAGTGACTCTTGCGTAGAAGTTCCACATCTTGGATATCTGCTATCCCATACGTCACTAGCTCATGGACTCTTGCTAATTACATGAAAGAAAACATAATTTATGTAAGAACTTACCTGATAAATTCATTTCTTTCATATTAGCAAGAGTCCATGAGGTCCACCCTTTTTGTGGTGGTTATGATTTTTTTGTATAAAGCACAATTATTCCAATTCCTTATTTTTGATGCTTTCGCTCCTTTCTTATCACCCCACTTTTTGGCTATTCGTTAAACTGAATTGTGGGTGTGGTGAGGGGTGTATTTATAGGCATTTTGAGGTTTGGGAAACTTTGCCCCTCCTGGTAGGAATGTATATCCCATACGTCACTAGCTCATGGACTCTTTCTAATATGAAAGAAATGAATTTATCAGGTAAGTTCTTACATAAATTATGTTTTTATACATTTTATCCTTGTAGGCATTGTGTTGATTTTAGACCTTTATACCAATAAAATTATTACCAAAGGTGGACAAAATTTAGATAATTAAAGTGTAACTCAGCATGTTTTCATGTTTGGATCTGATATTCTCTGGTAATACTATTTTTAATCATTGACTTGTAATACCATATTTTTGTGCTATTATTAGCGCATCGCCGTGATATGTGTAGAGCTTCATTGTAAAGAAAGTTTGCAGTATGCTTTAATTATTTATTTTGCCCACTTTTCAAGTACGTTAAGATTCAAAATTTAGTTTTTTCACATTCCAAAATTCAACTTTCTAACCAAAAAAATGAATGAATTTAGATTTTCCATGTTTTTTGACATTTGACTGGAAACATAATCTTTGACATTAATGTTAGCCACCACAATGTACAGAAAAACCTGCTACCATATTTGTACACAAAGGCTGTGAAAGCACATAGATATCCTCTAGCGCTGACTAACCAAGGGGGAAGCATGACTTACATTCATTGAGTTTCATTAAAATGGGGGGCCCTGCCACAATTTTTGCCCACGGCCCTTGTTATGCCCCTGCCTGTATGTATTTGAATAGGTGAGCTAGTGTGTGGATATTATAAGTGAGTGTGTCTCAGAGAAAACATGTTTGTTCCTGTCAGCATGTGTGTGCTTGTTAGCTTGCACTTATGGATGGGTATCAGTGTGTGTTTTTAGAATGTAATAGAAAGCAAATGAAATTCAAATAGGATGCTGATTATAATATGGAGAGATACAAAAAGGAGAAGTGTTGAGAATGATAGGGAAGATTTAATAGATACATTGAAAGGATGTGCTCTGGGGAAAATGAATTTGAAAAAAAAAGAAAAAGATCACATAGAAAGATTTGATACATATAATCGTTCTATCTGATCTTCCCCGCAGCGCATCTTCCTAACGCATACGCATGGTAAAAATGGTGATTATGTGTAAATTGATCTATGCATAACAGAATAAGTACATAATATGTGCTAATTTGTTTGTACCTCCCAGTTTCTCTGTGATGCAGTGTTAACATGGTTTCTTTTGAGATTTCAAGTTGGAAAAATAAACAAAGGTTATAGCTACATGTAGACACACGAGTAACCAGAAAAGCATATTGCATTTGTTTTTGCCTTCTTCAGAATATGACCATAAGACTTTAAAAACATCATATAATTAAGAGTACTTTACTGTTTAGTCACAGGTTAAAATAAAATATCATGCAGCAACTGACTAGTTATATTTTTCTTTATGTATAATATTTATAACAAAAATAACCATTTTCTATCTGATAGATTTTTTCATAAATAGTCATTTCTGGTCATATTTTTTTTAAGCCGGCTACAATTATATTACCAATAATCTGATCAATATACAATAGCAAAACAATAATGATGCCCCATGTCCTGTTTTAAAAGTGCACCAAAACAGATTTCACAAATTCCACATCATCAATATGGCAATGCAGATAAAAAGAAAAAATCCATAATGTTAATTTGTAAGATATCACATGACTTATTATTATGAGATATTCAGCTAGATGCTTGTGAGTTTGCCTTGGGGCCCTGTTGTAAAGGGGAGACCATATTAGAACTTTATTGAGCATCCTTTCACCTATATTTTCCCCATTTTTGCATGTTTCTGCCATTTACATCTATAATATATTATAGAATGTCCACAGCACCTTACTCTTAAAACCATTCCTTTATTAGGACAAGATTAAATTTAAACACAACTTCATATAAACACTTGCAATATGGTTAATGCAAATGGCTGTAACTGTATAATTTCCTCATCTAAAATGAAATACAAGGAAAGAGGCGACGTATGTGTGAATCAGAAGCAACCAGCATCAAAATTAGAACAAGTGCAGGGTACTCACAATATGGAAAGGCACTCAGTTGTGTCTGTAGATGCAGGCTGGTATTCACAGCAAACCAGCTAGCTGTGCGAGGCACTCCAGGAAATCCCAAAGTAGGAATCTGTAAATGTCCAGCAATATGGGGATCAGGAGCTAGGTGCAAACAAAAGTGCACAAACTGTGTGAATCTGTAAGGACCCAATGATTAGTTTACAACCAGTACAGGGTACTCACATTCTGTAGCGGCACTCAAATGTGCCAGTAGAGGCAGGCTGTTTTTCACAGCAAACCAGCTGGCTGTACAAGATATGCAGCAGGATACTCCACAGCAAACAGGATCGACAGGTAGCTCAGTGAATATAATAATCAGCAGCAATGAGGATATATGGTTAAAATGGATTTAATAAAGATAAAAACAATATAAAATACATATATCACTCATGCAATATGAGTAAACAGCATGCAACGCGTTTCTCGGTATACACCGTTTCATCAGGCATCATAATTTCCTCTTCTGTTCTTTTATGGTAAATTAGTCTTGTTAGATGAAACAAAAGTTGTCTTGGCGATTTCACAGACCTGAATGCAGGGATGGGCGAGAGCATTCCGGGCATTGTAAAGGTGTGGTCTGCACTTAGGACAAACAAACGTGTCTAAAGAACCTTGGGTTATGCCATGTGACACACATAAGACCACTTGTGTCACTGTTGGTGGCCACCATGTTTATCTGCATTCACAGATATTCTTCAAAAAGAAAATGAATTGGATTAATGTTTGATGTTCTCTGGCTGCTCTATATTCTTGTTTGCTGATTTCATTGTGAAGTATTGTGTAGTTGAGCCCCACTAAAGCTAGCAAAGTCGTCTTGTCTTTATTTTCCTTTACTTCTCTTCAACGGTTAAACTAAGTTTTGTTTCTTGCATATATTAGAGAGGCAGTTTTCTCAGTGTCCTTTGTATATACAGATAATGTACTGAATGCGTTTTCTGCGGTGCTGGTATCCCTCACAGTGTAACTCATTCTAAGGGATGAACAGTTATGACATGGATGCTGTTTCAGTGATTATAATGACGAGATACTTGAATTTCAAGGATGTGGTAATGAGCGAGTACAAATATATTTTTGAGTTCTGGAATTTTTGACTAGTAATGCTGTGGTAAGTTTTCACTGCACGATTTTAGTTATACATACATTGTTTTATTAAATCTAGGTCACTATCTATTGATATGAATATCACTGTGCTATTAATAGAACAGCAGCAATGTGATTTCTGTTCATTCAGTCTAAGATTCAGAAAAACATTGCACACAAACGTAACTGAATAGACACTATAAATAAAGATATCTTTGAAGGTACAGTATTTTTATTCCCTTTAATGTTTATCCCATGATTGGTTTTACCTACTGGATTGTATAACATTGTTTTCAAATAGCTCATTTGCCTTTATTTTGCCATTTGAAATAGCAACAAAAAAAGTCTACTGAAACTGCCACCTATACAGAAAATTTCAGTAGTGCAATATTGGGAATATAAAGAATATGTAAATAAGAGCCATTAGAAGAAATTAACAAAGCAATGGTTAGAGAAAGTGAGAAATGAGCCATTTTAGGATGTTACTGCATCAGATTTGAATGCAATGAACTTATACCAGCTGCTTGCATGAGTACATTGTTACTTTAAGTCTGAAACATTGCTGACACAGTAACTCAACTGTACGCTAATGTTGCTACTCTCCAACAAGAACATCCCACTATTTCTATAACACTGTACTAATATAAATAATACACATAACAAAATATAAATTAAAGCAAAAACTTCTTATTGTCAGTGTGCCACGTTACTCTTTGTGTATTTGATATATAACAATGATTGCATACGGTTGTGTCCTGTTTTAATATGCCATTTATTGAGTTATGTCATTGATGATGTAATACTTTTTGTAACATGTAATGCTACCAATGAAGATACCGAAAAAGCTATTGATAATGTCATAAGCAATATCATTAGATATGCCACTGATGATGTCACAAAATCTTCCAGGGCTGAGGGGAATTTAAATTTGCAATTTGTAAACATTTGTACAATTTAATGAGAATTTTAGCTCTGGTACTAAAAAAAAGTAATTTTGCCATGTAATGTCTATGTTATTTTCTCAAAAGTTTAGTAAGTTTGTCTTTGCATGAACAACATAAAATGCTATAGAAACTATACATTTTAATTTTTTTAATTATTTGTCTCCAACCCACCTATAAATGGCTTTTATTTTTTTTTTATTTTTTTTATTTTTTTTTATTTTTTTAAATCTTTTTATTATTTTATATAATTACAGATACATAAATAGGGGGACAAGGACATTCAAACCTTATGTTACAGAATTTCTCATAATCATAATTCCTTGACCCTGCTAGTAAATTCGATTATAACATACATTCTTTATAATCCCCATTTGTTGCACAGCTTAGCAATCTGGGGTACAAAAACAATACAAAATTAAAGAAAAAGGGGAAAAAAACACCGAAAAACACTAAAGTAAGCAAATATACAGTGGAATTGCGGAAGGATACGTGCATCTCTTTCACGGATACACTCGGGTTTACTTCTGGTGTGGCCGAGGGTGGAGGGAAGAACCGTGGGAGTCTGGATGTATGTGTCTTAGGGGATACTTATAGGAGCCTGCTCCAATTACTCAGTAGTTCTTTATTGATTATCCAGGTTTTAACTATATTAGATTTGACTAATGGTTTGATAATTTGGAGTTGTATATCTACTGACTGGGCTTCTATTATTTTAAGCCATTTAAGGAAAAACCTTTTTATAGTTTTCTCCGCATCAAAGCAATTATCATATTGTTCCAAAATCATTTGGTTCATCATCTCTTTTACATATTGTGCGATGCTAGGTGCTTTTGATGCTTTCCAATTAGTTAATATCAATGCTCTACCTTGAAGAATTGCTGTATAAATTAAGGTGGGGTTCTCATGCCAGTCTGTGCCCTGATATAAAAGGAGTACCATTTTACTATTTATTTGGAGTTTTTGATCTAACCACTTATTTAGCCAGAATAGTATCTGTTGCAAAAATTGCCGGATTTTTGGGCAGCTATAAAGGAAGTGTTCTAAATCTGCATCTTTGGCGCTACATTTATAGCAAACTATATCCATATTTTTGTACCATCTTGCTATTTTGCTAGGTGTAGTGTACAATTGGTTGATTATCTTAAAATGCGACTCTCTCCAGGTGGTAACCTTAGTTGCCCTAACTACTGTCCTGAAACTATCTACTAATTCTGCCCTTATTTGCATAGAATATAGTCTCCTCCACTTACTTTCCATCGTCTGTAAATGTACTTCTATTTTATGATCCATTTGGAAATTGTAAATCATCCTAATTGCATATTTCTTTTGTGCGAAGACTCTAATAACTTTATCTAGCCCTCCTAGTGACCAGTCCTTCCCACATCTAGCTTGTAGTTCATTATAAAGATGTCTAACTTGTAGGTAAGCAAAGAATTCTGTATTGGGTAGCTGGTATTCCCTTCTTAATTCTTCAAAAGATTTAATTGTATGTGTTATATTGTCCTCAAACTGTACCAAATTAATGATGCCCTTCCTGTGCCATCTATGAAAAACTCCATATCCACTACATCCTATTTTAAATTTCGGATTCCCTAAAATCGGTAGGTATCTGGATATGCACATATTAACTCCTACTAATTTACCAAGTTTATGCCAGGCCGCTATCACGTTGTTAAACGTTAGCCGCTGCGAGATTCCTTTTGGGAGATTTTTTATCTCACAATGTAGGAGTGCTTTAGGGGTATATGGTGCACATATATCTGCCTCTAGTGCTCCATAGGTCACAAAATCCCCATCAATAATCCAATCTATAGCATATTTCGCCACAGCAGCTAAGTTGTATAATTGAAGATTGGGTAGCGCTAACCCCCCGGCTTTAAATGGAAGAGTTAATATTTCTGCTGAACATCTTGTTTTCCCTCCCGCCCATATAAAACTACTACACATCCTATTAAACCTAACACAATCTTTCTGTTTGACTATAATAGGAATATTCTGCAAAAGATATAATATGCGTGGGAAGATTATTGTTTTAATTAAAATCACTCTAGCTGAGATACTAATAGGCAGAGCTCTCCATCTTTTACAGATGTCTTCGATTTCGATGTGTGAATGTCCCTCCATCAGTAAGGACTATATAAGACCTTGGTTCTGGAGAGCGTCCAATTACCGTGGCAGGCGTCTTCCATTTCTTCTCATCATCCAGTTTAACTCTAACACTTTGCCCCACATTCAGCTCCTGCAAGGGCCTCATAGAGTGTTTCGTGTCGTAGAATAATCAATAGCCCCTTTTAGCATCTTCATCCCTCTTAAGGACCTTGTCCCGAGGAAGAGAGCTAGTTGGCTGGAAGACACCCACAGAGGGTAAAGTGGTGCAAATCTGACGTCCTAGCATCAGCTTTGCTGGGCTAAAACCTGTGGCTTGAATGGGAGTTGCCCTTTAGGCCAAGAGGGATAGGTACGGCTCAGACTGCTTCAAAATGAACTTTGCTGTTTGAACTGCCCTTTCAGCCATTCCATTGGCCTGCGGGTAATGTGGACTCGACGTTGAATGGACAAAATTATATTCACTGCTGAAAGAACTGAACTCCATGGAAGCAAATTGCATTCCGTTACCACTCACTAACTCCATTGGTATGCCCCATAGGGCGAACAAGCTCTTGAGATGAGTGATAATGGCTTGACTTGTGATCTCATTCAAGGGTGCAACCTCCAAATACCTGGAATAGTAGTCAATCACGACTAGGTACTTTTTCCCGTGCAGTTCGCACAAATCAGCAGCTATTTTCTGCCATGGGCCTGCAGGCAGCAGAGTAGAAATCAAGGGCTCCCTTCTCTTAGTAGGCCGGCGTTCCCGGAAAAAGGCACATTTTAAATCATGGCTTGCGATGTCAGAACTGATCCCAGGCCACCATACTGCCGTAGCTGCCCTTTCTCTGCACTTTGTAATGCCCAAGTGGCCATCATGAATCCTGCTTAACATCTCCTGCCGCATGCTAACAGGAATAACAATGTGGTCCTGGAACAGCACCAACCCATCCAGCTCCGTGAGCTGCAACCTTTCTGACTAGTAAGAACTTAAAGACATCCATACTCCCTGGCTCTCGGGCCAACCTTCTTTTATGTACTTAATAACTTCTTGAAGGTCAGTATCTGAATATGTCTCCTTTCTTATTTGCTCTAGCTTTCCTGACGAAATGGATTTGGATGCCAGAACTGAATCTACATACACTTTCCATCTGATTCCGTTGAAGATTCTTCAGCAGCAGCCAGCGGGAGCCTGGAAAGTTTATCTGCCACTACCAGTTTTTTCTCCGGCACATGCACTGCCTGAACGCTGAACCTGAGCTGCCTCATCAGAAGTCTCTGGCATCTTAGGGGTGTTTTGTTAATATCGTAGGAGTTAATTAGAGGGACTAGCGGTTTATGGTCAGTCTCCAGACTAAATTTCTCTAAACTCACTAGGTAACGCTGAAAGCGCTCACAGGCCCAAACTGCAGCCAGGCACTCTTTCTCAATTTGGGTGTATTTCGACTCAGCAGCCGTCAGTGTATGGGAACAGTAGGCGATGGGCTGTAGTCTGTTCTCATTCAACTGCAGGAGGGCGGCCCCTAACCCATAACTGCTCGCATCAGCACTAACCAGTCTTTTTAGAAGGGTCGTAGAACCCCAACACTGGGGCAAACCCCAGCAGGGACTTGATCTGCACTAAAGATTCTTCCTGTGAAGGTCCCCAGACCCAGGCAACATCTTTCTTTAGCAACTCTGTGATAGGGTCTAGTATTGTGGATACATCTGGAAGGAACCTGCCCACATAATTCATAAGGCCCAATATTTGTCTCAGCAAATTATCTCATGTACATCAGAAGGACTTTTCATCTGTTCAATAGCAAGGATTTTATCAGGGTCCGGCTTGATGCCATACCCATTGATAATATGCCCAAAGTAACATAACTCAGCCTTCCTAAAATGGCATTTCTCCTTATTTAATTTCAGCCCAGACTCTCTAATGGTCTGCAGCACACAGCTCAATCGCTGATCATGTTCTTCCAATGTAGACCCATACACCAAAATGTCATCCATGACGACTGCCGTGCCCTTGTGGTCCCTTAGGAGAGAACCCATCTCTCTTTGAAAGATTTCAGGAGCAGAGGATATCCCGAAGGGGAGTCTGCAGAAGCAAAACTCACCTACTGGTGTAATGAAGGTAGTCAGTTTGTTGCACTTTGGATCTAGAGGTATCTGCCAGAAGCCGCTGGAAGCATCCAGTGTAGAGAAGAACCTCGCCCCAGACAATTTCGGAGCTATGTCTTCAAGTGTCGGCAGCACATATCTCACTCTCTTTACTGCCTCATTCAACCTTTTCAAGTCTACGCAGCTGCGTACCTTCCCGTTTTCCTTCGCAACAATGGGGGCACACCAGTCAGTTGCTTCAACAACCTCTTCAAGAACTCCAATATTCTTCATACACAGAAGTTCCATCTCCACTTGAGGCATGAGCGGGAACTGAATTCTATGAGGAGTGGTAATGCTGTATGGGACTGCATCACCTTTAAGTGATATTCAGACTAGGTTGCAATTCAGTAGTCCCAATTCAATAAACATGTCTTCTGAAATCTCATTCACTCTGGTGACCAGGCCCAAACCACAGGCTGCTTTTCTGCTCAATAAGTTGTTAACACACTGACCTCTAATCACATGTACCCACATGGTGAATTTCCTCTGCTTGTACTCGCAGCTGGCAAGAAATTTCCTTGCACAATCGATGCGGCCACCAGGACTATGAACTTTTGTTGTAACTTTTGCCAGCTGAGGCTGTCGAGGCAGTTTTAAAAATGCTGCAAAGGACATAACAGTGATGTCTGCTCCTGTGTCAATCTTAAAGGCAACTTTGGCTCCCATTACAGTAAGAGTAACCCGCCAATCTTCAGCTGAACCAGACCGTTCAACAACAGACCCTACAAAGGACACTTCTTGACCCTTCTGGTCACTATCCACCTGCATCTCCTTAATGTATTTAGTTTTACACGCCACTTCAAAATGGCCCATTCGGTTACATTTTCTACATCTTTTGTCTTTAGCAGGGCATACGACACTCTGATCATGGGTACGGTTACACCGTGTGCAGCGAGCATGCTGTGCCCATCCACTTCTGGGCCTATCTGTTGCCCTTGGTCTGCCGCTCACACTGTGCCTTTCACTAGCAGCTCTCCTGAACTGCTGCACTTCATCCACAATACTCTCGGACCTCAGATCAGCACTTTGCTTTTTCACCAGTTCACTCTGGCGGGCCATCCTAATAGCCCCATCCAATGTTAAATCAGCCTCCAACTGTAGCTTCAGTGAGACCTCAGCATCTGCAATTCCTATGACTATTCTGTCTCTGATTTGCTCCTCTTTAGCAACACCAAACTCACAGAATTCAGCTAGTTCATACAGGCTGCGCACAAATGACTCCACAGATTCTCCCACACACTGGGCATGTTTGTGAAAACAAGTCCTCTCATTAATCACATTTCTTATGGGCACAAATTGAGCACTGAGTTTGTTCATAACTATTTCAAAGTCAAATTCTTCCCCTTCTTGGAAAGTAAAAGCATTCAATACTGGCTCCACATCTTTCCCCATAGAGTATAAAAGTGAATTAACTTGTACTTCACCACTCTCCTTGTCCAGCTTGGGAGCAATCCTGAAGTGTTGAAACCGCTGACGCCATGTGGGCCAAGCTGCAGGCTGAGAGAAATCAAAAGGCTCAGGTGGGGTAAACTTCGACATCATCATTAATCAGGAAACAGAAGCACAGGCAAGTACTTCTGACACCATGTCATGAGATGCAGGACACAGCATAGAAGGTACAACGCTATTTTATTGCAGAGCATAGAAGTATACAGCTTATACAACACATCTAACTTGGTAACTACGACATAGACAATAACGGCCCAAAACCAAGCCCCCATCTGGTGATGTCACTTCCCACTTTCATCACACCACTCACATTGGAATATTAAATTATTTATAGCTTACAAAGAAGCCATATCATTGCCCAACTATCTGTAAAGTCTATTTCCCCAGTGATTATGAATTAATTATCATTATTATTGTAAAATATAAAAATATAGCAATTTACGTAGATGATTGCCTTTAATTCACACACAGGATTTTCAATTTACAAACTATTAAATCTTTCATCTTGTTGTAAAGTATTTTGGACATTTCAGTATAATCTCTGTTTGATAGCAATAAAAATAACTAAAAAAATAACAAACAAATGAATTAAATAGGATGTGAATGTGGAATACTATCATTACAATTTACAAATCTTAGACATCAGTTAAAAAGTGTTTTCCCTTGATGTGTTCCAAATGTCTTGTCATACTTACTACAGATTATGAAATTGTTGAGGAATGTTCCTTCATGTTTATTTTTGTATTTTAAATAGCTGCCTGTGCTCATTAAAACCATCCAACTGGAAATAAATTAGCACTCCCTTTCCCCCCAAGTACAATGTATCCTGTAAACAAAATAGTTAGGTACTACACACTGCCACACAAATGTCCCCTAAGTGTCAATAAAAAGTTACCACCAGTATATAGAAGAGTTTGTCTCTCCAATAATCCATCAATACTGCAATACATATGCACTCACTCAGATAAAATATCATCAAGTATATTCTAAGATATTCTCTTTTTTGCAGCCTCTGATGTTCTTTCTCTCCATGCCATCCTGTGTCCAATAAGATCCCCAGTCCTTCTGGAAGGCTGTTCCACAAAGTCGAATCATGGTCTCCTACATTTGCAGAATATATGCTCTGGAAATAGTCCCCAGTGGCAGATTTATCGGGGACTGTTACATCACATTTACTTTTTTTTTTAACGGTGTTGTTCTTTAAGGTGGACATATATCCTGGCTGAGGTAAAAAAATATAGCATTATATTCATACTGTTGTTAAACATATACTCTCTCCAAGTTTTAACCCCTGCATTGGCAAAACATGTATGAAGCCTGGAATGAGGGAGGTATGGGGGAGAGAGAATATGTGTAAACTCAGACGTTCAGACTTCAGCCAGGATATATGTCCACCTTAAAGAACAAAGCTAGGAGGAGACTCAAGGAGGAGACTCAAGGAGGAGACTCAAGGAAGAGCCAAAATTCAATGTGACATGATAGTGAATATATAGATTGTAAGTTCCCACGGGAATAGGGCCCTCAATTCCCCTGTATTTGTCTGTAAAATGTTGTCTTTTATCATATTGTTTCTCCATTGTACTGTTTTCCTTGTACCCATGGGCAGCACTGCGGAATCTGTTGGCGCTTTATAAATAAAGAATAATAATAATTATATATATATATATATATATATATATATATATATACACACACACACAGGACACTCTGTAATTGATGCCTTTTTCCTCCTGACCGTGACAAGTGATCTAACAGTGCATACGCTTTTTTTTGAGCAGCAAAATCCGACACTACAGCTTCCAAGTCAGAATCTGCTCCCTCTGACTGCGCATATTGCTGATTGACATAATCGCATTCCACACATTCCTATTTAACATATGTGCAGTGCGATTACGTCATACAGAGCATGGGCTGTAAGAGGTAACAGATTCTGACAAAGGGGCAGAATCTGATAGAACCCTGGCATCAGCGGTCTAGCGGTCGCGTGAAAATGATTGCAAATGCGCATGCGTTGGTAGGTGTGAAAATATGTACATTTATCCAAATAATATATGTGTCTAGTAGAGTATGGAAGACATTGTAAGGAGCTTAAAATTATAACGTCAGAAATAGAAATAAAATATCAGTTTAAAACATGACAGAAGCTTTGATGACAACTGTTTTTTCCCAATGGGTAACATTGTCAAAAGCATTCTTGCATATCTGCTGCCATATAGTGCTCCAGACATGGGCATGCTTCTGAGCCTACATACCTGGGACGCGATCCAATATACGGCATAGTTTTTGGCGCAAGCGAGGGAACCCGCGCCGCCTGTAGTTTCACCTCGCACATCGGGGTATTACATATACCCCGCCGGCAGTTGCTAAAGTGCAATAAGTCGGATAAACTAGCAATGTCCAGAAATGAGCGTAACTACAAATTTCTGGAGTCGCCAGTGACTTACGGCACTTTAGAAACTCCCTGCGCCTAAAAAAACTAACTAAAATATGAAATCTCCCGTAACTGTCTAACACGCCTCCCAAAAATCAGCCCGACACGTATACCCCTTTATCCGCAATCCCCCCTCTCACTCCTAATAATAAATGTATTAACCCCAAGACCAACAACCCCCCACAACGCAATAAGCCTAATTATTAACCCCTAAACCGCCATAGCCCACACCGCAATAAACCTATCCTAGTATTAACCCCTAAACCGCCGCTCCCGGAGCCCACCGCCACCTACATTATATGTATTAACCCCTAAACCGCCGCTCCCGGACCCCGCCGCCACCTACATTAAATGTATTAACCTCTAATCTGACCCCCCTACACCGCCGCCACCTACATTAAATGTATTAACCTCTAATCTGACCCCCCTACACCGCCGCCACCTACATTAAATTTATTAACCCCTAATCTGACCCCCCTACACCGCCGCCACCTACATTAAATGTATTAACCTCTAATCCGACCCCCCTACACCGCCGCCACCTACATTAAATGTATTAACCTCTAATCTGACCCCCCTACACCGCCGCCACCTACATTAAATGTATTACCCCCTAAACCTAAGTCTAACCCTAACACCCCCCTAACTTAATTATTATTTAAATAAATCTAAATAATATAACCATTATTAACTAAATTATTCCTATTTAAAACTAAATACTTACCTATAAAATAAACCCTAAGATAGCTACAATATAATTAATAATTACATTGTAATTATTTTAGGATTTATTTTTATTTTACAGGAAACTTTGTATTTATTTTAACTAGGTACAATAGCTATTAAATAGTTAATAACTATTTAATAGCTACCTAGTTAAAATAATTTCAAAATTACCTGTAAAATAAATCCTAACCTAAGTTACCATTACACCTAACACTACAGTATCAATACATTAATTAAATAAATTAACTACAATTATCTAAAATAAAATACAATTAAATAAACTAAACTATAGTACAAACCCCCCCCACACTAAATTACAAAAAATAAAAAAATATTACAAGAAGTTTAAACTAATTACACCTAATCTAAGCCCCCTAATAAAATAAAAAAGCCCCCCAAAATAATAAAATGCCCTACCCTATACTAAATTACAAATAGCCCTTAAAAGGGCCTTTTGCGGGGCATTGCCCCAAAGTAATCAGCTCTTTTACCTGTAAAAAAAAGAACAATCCCCCCCAACATTACAACCCACCACCCACACACCCCTACTCTAAAACCCACCCGACCCCCCCTTAAAAAAAACTAACACTACCCCATTGAAGATCACCCTACCTTGAGCCGTCTTCACCCAGCCAGGCCGAAGTCTTCATCCGATCTGGGCACAAGTGGTCCTCCAGCCGGGCAGAGGTCTTCATCCGATCGGGGCAGAAGAGGTCCTCCATCCGGAAGAAATCTTCATCCAAGCGGCATCTTCTATCTTCATCCTTCCAGCGAGGAGCAGCTCCATCTTGAAGACATCCGACGCGGAGCATCCTTCCTGCACAACGACTACCCGACGAATGGCTAGTCCTTTAAAGGACGTCATCCAAGATGGCGTTCCTCGAATTCCGATTGGCTGATAGGATTCTATCAGCCAATCGGAATTAAGATAGGAAAAATCCGATTGGTTGATTTAATCAGCCAATCGGATTGAAGTTCAATCCGATTGGCTGATTGGATCAGCCAATAGAATTGACCTTGCATTCTATTGGCTGATCCAATCAGCCAATCGGATTGAACTTCAATCCAATTGGCTGATTAAATCAACCAATCAGATTTTTCCTACCCTAATTCCGATTGGCTGATAGAATCCTATCAGCCAATCTGAATTCGAGGGATGTCATCTTGGATGACGTCATTTAAAGGAACAGCCATTCGTCGGGTAGTCGTCGTGCAGGAAGGATGCTCCACATCGGATGTCTTCAAGATGGAGCTGCTCCTCGCCGGAAGTATGAAGATAGAAGATGCCGCTTGGATGAAGATAGGGGTAAACAGGCAGAGTGGTCAGACAAGCAGGGGTCAGCAACAATATAACAGTCCAGCATACAGCAAAAATAACACCCATGAGAACATTAGGTAACAATACAATACAGACTTATGTAATCACCCTGGGGATAAGCAAAATCAGGAGAAAGGAATGCGCATCCAGACTGGACAGGGTACACATCCCATGACTCATAAACAGGCCCAGCTTTGGTTGCTATCACACTTACATAAAGCTCCTCTATTTACAGAGTCACAGGCAGTTAACCCAGGGCCTGCCAGGGTGCAAGTCCTTAGGGAGAATTACAAAATCAGACAATACAAGACACATAAAGTCCAGTACTCACTCACAAGCTCTCAGGATTAAAAACCAAAACCGGAATAGTTAGTTACCGCATTTGGCCAAATGGTACAAGCCCAGGTACCACGTCAAGGTCTCTTCCCCATACCTGGGTCCCTAATACAGCCACACAACTGCAGCCATGCACACAAATGTGAGCTAATAATCAAACAAACTGGGAACAGGTCAGGGTTCACAGACTTATGTAATCACCCTGGGCATAAGCAAAATCAGGAGAAAGGAATGCACATCCAGACTGGACAGGGTACACATCCCATGGCTCATAAACAGGCCCAGCTTTGGTTGCTATCGCACTCACATAAAGCTCCTCTATTTACAGAGTCACAGGCAGTTAAACCTGGGCCTGCCAGGGTGCAAGTCCTTAGGGAGAATTACAAAATCAGACAATACAACACACATAAAGTCCAGTACTCATTAACAAGCTCTCAGCTTGGATTAAAAAGCAAAACCGGAAGAGATAGTTACCGCATTTGGCCAAATGGGACAAGCCCAGGTACCACGTCAAGGTCTCTTCCACATACCTGGGTCCCTAATACAGCCACACAACTGCAGCCATGCACACAAATGTAAGCTAATAATCAAACAAACTGGGAACAGGTCAGGGTTCACAGACTTATGTAATCACCCTGGGCATAAGCAAAATCAGGAGAAAGGAATGCGCATCCTGACTGGACAGGGTACACATCCCATGACTCATAAACAGGCCCAGCTTTGGTTTCTATCGCACTCACATAAAGCTCCTCTCCTTACAGAGTCACAGGCAGTTAAACCCAGGGCCTGCCAGGGTGTAAGTCCTTAGGGAGAATTACAAAATCAGACAATACAACACACATAAAGTCCAGTACTCACTCACAAGCTCTCAGCTAGGATTAAAAGTAAAACCGGAAGAGTTAGTTACTGCATTTGGCAAAATGGGACAAGCCCAGGTACCACGTCAAGGTCTCTTCCACATACCTGGGTCCCTAATACAGCCACACAACTGCAGCCATGCACACAAATGCAAGCTAATAATCAAATAAACTGGGAACAGGTCAGGGTTCATAGACTTATGTAATCACCCTGGGCATAAGCAAAATCAGGAGAAAGGAATGCACATCCAGACTGGACTGGGTACACATCCCATGACTCATAAACAGGCCCAGCTTTGGTTGCTATCACACTCACATAAAGCTCCTCTATTTACAGAGTCACAGTCAGTTAACCCCGGGCCTGCAAGGGTGCAAGTTCTTAGGGAGAATTAAAAAAAATCAGACAATACAACAAACATAAAGTCCAGTACTCACTCACAAGCTCTCAGGATTAAAAAGCAAAACCGGAATAGTTAGTTACCGCATTTGGCCAAATGGGACAAGCCCAGGTACCACGTCAAGGTCTCTTCCACATACCTGGGTTCCTAATACAGCCACACAACTGCAGCCATGCACACAAATGTAAGCTAATAATCAAACAAACTGGGAACAGGTCAGGGTTAACAGACTTATGTAATCACCCTGGGTATAAGCAAAATCAGGAGAAAGGAATGCACATCCAGACTGGACAGGGTACACATCACATGACTCATTAACAGGCCCAGCTTTGGTTGCTATCACACTCACATAAAGCTCCTCTATTTACAGAGTCACAGGCAGTTAAACCTGGGCCTGCCAGGGTGCAAGTCCTTAGGGAGAATTACAAAATCAGACAATACAACACACATAAAGTCCATTACTCACTCACAAACTCTCAGCTACGATTAAAAAGCAGAACCGGAAGAGTTAGTTACCACATTTGGCCAAATGGGACAAGCCCAGGTACTACGTCAAGGTCTCTTCCACATACCTGGGTCCCTAATACAGCCACACAACTGCAGCCATGCACACAAATGTAAGCTAATAATCAAACAAACTGGGAACAGGTCAGGGTTCACAGACTTATGTAATCACCCTGGGCATAAGCAAAATCAGGAGAAAGGAATGCGCATCCAGACTGGACAGGGTACACATCCCATGACTCATAAACAGGCCCAGCTTTGGTTTCTATCACACTCACATAAAGCTCCTCTCCTTACAGAGTCACAGGCAGTTAAACCCGGGCCTGCCAGGGTGCAAGTCCTTAGGGAGAATTACAAAATCAGACAATACAACACACATAAAGTCCAGTACTCACTCACAAGCTCTCAGCTAGGATTAAAAAGCAAAACCGGAAGAGTTAGTTACTGCATTTGGCCAAATGGGACAAGCCCAGGTACCACGTCAAGGTCTCTTCCACATACCTGGGTCCCTAATACAGCCACACAACTGCAGCCATGCACACAAATGCAAGCTAATAATCAAATAAACTGGGAACAGGTCAGGGTTCACAGACTTGTGTAATCACCTTGGTCATAAGCAAAATCAGGAGAAAGGAATGCACATCCAGACTGGACCGGGTACACATCCCATGACTCATAAACAGGCCCAGCTTTGGTTGCTATCACACTTACATAAAGCTCCTCTATTTACAGAGTCACAGGCAGTTAACCCAGGGCCTGCCAGGGTGCAAGTCCTTAGGGAGAATTACAAAATCAGACAATACAACACACATAAAGTCCAGTACTCACTCACAAGCTCTCAGCTAGGATTAAAAGCAAAACCGGAAGAGTTAGTTACTGCATTTGGCCAAATGGGACAAGCCGAGGTACCACGTCAAGGTCTCTTCCACATACCTGGGTCCCTAATACAGCCACACAACTGCAGCCATGCACACAAATGCAAGCTAATAATCAAATAAACTGGGAACAGGTCAGGGTTCATAGACTTATGTAATCACCCTGGGCATAAGCAAAATCAGGAGAAAGGAATGCACATCCAGACTGGACCGGGTACACATCCCATGACTCATAAACAGGCCCAGCTTTGGTTGCTATCACACTCACATAAAGCTCCTCTATTTACAGAGTCACAGTCAGTTAACCCCGGGCCTGCAAGGGTGCAAGTTCTTAGGGAGAGTTAAAAAAATCAGACAATACAACAAACATAAAGTCCAGTACTCACTCACAAGCTCTCAGTTAGGATTAAAAAGCAAAACCGGAATAGTTAGTTACTGCATTTGGCCAAATGGGACAAGCCCAGGTACCACGTCAAGGTCTCTTCCACATACCTGGGTTCCTAATACAGCCACACAACTGCAGCCATGCACACAAATGTAAGCTAATAATCAAACAAACTGGGAACAGGTCAGGGTTAACAGACTAATGTAATCACCCTGGGTATAAGCAAAACCAGGAGAAAGGAATGCACATCCAGACTGGACAGGGTACACATCACATGACTCATAAACAGGCCCAGCTTTGGTTGCTATCGCACTCACATAAAGCTCCTCTATTTACAGAGTCACAGGTAGTTAACCCCGGGCCTGCCAGGGTGCAAGTCCATAGGGAGAATTACAAAATCAGACAATACAACACACATAAAGTCCAGTACTCATTAACAAGCTCTCAGCTAGGATTAAAAAGCAAAACCGGAAGAGTTAGTTACAGCATTTGGCCAAATGGGACAAGCCCAGGTACCACGTAAATGTCTCTTCCACATACCTGGCTCCCTAATACCGCCACGCAACTGCAGCCATGCACACAAATGCAAGCTAATAATCAAACAAACTGGGAACAGGTCAGGGTTAACAGACTTATGCAATCACCCTGGGCATAAGCAAAATCAGGAGAAAGGAATGCACATCCAGACTGGATCGGGTACACATTCCATGACTCATAAACAGGCCCAGCTTTGGTTGCTATCGCACTCACATAAAGCTCCTCTATTTACAGAGTCACAGTCAGTTAACCCGGGCCTGCAAGGGTGCAGGTCCTTAGGGAGAATTAAACAAATCAGACAATACAACAAACATAAAGTCCAGTACTCACTCACAAGCTCTCAGGATTAAAAAGCAAAACCGGAATAGTTAGTTATCGCATTTGGCCAAAAGGGACAAGTCCAGGTACCACGTCAAGGTCTCTTCCACATACCTGGGTTCCTAATTCAGCCACACAACTGCAGCCATGCACACAAATGTAAGCTAATAATCAAACAAACTGGGAACAGGTCAGGGTTCACAGACTTATGTAATCACCCTGGGCATAAGCAAAATCAGGAGAAAGGAATGCACATCCAGACTGGACCGGGTACACATCCCATGACTCATAAACAGGCCCAGCTTTGGTTGCTATCACACTCACATAAAGCTCCTCTATTTACAGAGTCACAGGCAGTTAACCCTGGACCTGCCAGGGTGCAAGTCCTTAGGGAGAATTACAAAATCAGACAATACAACACACATAAAGTCCATTACTCACTCACAAGCTCTCAGCTACGATTAAAAAGCAGAACCGGAAGAGTTAGTTACCACATTTGGCCAAATGGGACAAGCCCAGGTACTACGTCAAGGTCTCTTCCACATACCTGGCTCCCTAATACAGCCACACAACTGCAGCCATGCACACAAATGCAAGCTAATAATCAAACAAACTGGGAACAGGTCAGGGTTCACAGACTTGTGTAATCACCCTGGGCATAAGCAAAATCAGGAGAAAGGAATGCGCATCCAGACTGGACCGGGTACACATCCCATGTTTCATAAACAGGCCCAGCTTTGGTTGCTATCGCTCTCACATATAGCTCCTCTATTTACAGAGTCACAGGCAGTTAAACCCGGGCCTGCCAGGGTGCAAGTCCTTAGGGAGAACTACAAAATCAAACAATACAACACACATAAAGTCCAGTACTCACTCACAAGCTCTCAGCTAGGATTAAAAAGCAAAACTGGAAGAGTTAGTTACTGCATTTGGCCAAATGGGACAAGCCCAGGTACCACGTCAAGGTCTCTTCCACATACCTGGGTCCCTAATACAGCCACACAACTGCAGCCATGCACACAAATGCAAGCTAATAATCAAACAAACTGGTAAAAGGTCAGGGTTCACAGACTTATGTAATCACCCTGGGCATCAGCAAAATCAGGAGAAAGGAATGCACATCCAAACTGGACAGGGTACACATCCCATGACTCATAAACAGGCCCAGCTTTGGTTGCTATCGCACTTACATAAAGCTCCTCTATTTACAGAGTCACAGACAGTTAACCCCGGGCCTGCCAGGGTACAAGTCCTGTAGTGGTTCACACCTAATTCATTCATAAGGTCTTAAAGCACAATTATATTGTAATATGAATTTCAAGCACTGACCTTTAATATTATTCCAATTAAATAGGTCTCATTTCTTACAAAGAAAGTTTCTGAGTACAATAATACAGGGAGTGCAGAATTATTAGGCAAATGAGTATTTTGACCACATCATCCTCTTTATGCATGTTGTCTTACTCCAAGCTGTATAGGCTCGAAAGCCTACAACCAATTAAGCATATTAGGTGATATGCATCTCTGTAATGAGAAGGGGTGTGGTCTAATGACATCAACACCCTATATCAGGTGTGCATAATTATTAGGCAACTTCCTTTCCTTTGGCAAAATGGGTCAAAAGAAGGACTTGACAGGCTCAGAAAAGTCAAAAATAGTGAGATATCTTGCAGAGGGATGCAGCACTCTTAAAATTGCAAAGCTTCGGAAGCATGATCATCGAACAATCAAGCATTTCATTCAAAATAGTCAACAGGGTCACAAGAAGCGTGTGGAAAAACCAAGGCGCAAAATAACTGCCCATGAACTGAGAAAAGTCAAGCGTGCAGCTGCCAAGATGCCACTTGCCACCAGTTTGGCCATATTTCAGAGCTGCAACATCACTGGAGTGCCCAAAAGCACAAGGTGTGCAATACTCAGAGACATGGCCAAGGTAAGAAAGGCTGAAAGACGACCACCACTGAACAAGACACACAAGCTGAAACGTCAAGACTGGGCCAAGAAATATCTCAAGACTGATTTTTCTAAGGTTTTATGGACTGATGAAATGAGAGTGAGTCTTGATGGGCCAGATGGATGGGCCCGTGGCTGGATTGGTAAAGGGCAGAGAGCTCCAGTCCGACTCAGACGCCAGCAAGGTGGAGGTGGAGTACTGGTTTGGGCTGGTATCCTCAAAGATGAGCTTGTGGGGCCTTTTCGGGTTGAGGATGGAGTCAAGCTCAACTCCCAGTCCTACTGCCAGTTTCTGGAAGACACCTTCTTCAAGCAGTGGTACAGGAAGAAGTCTGCATCCTTCAAGAAAAACATGATTTTCATGCAGGACAATGCTCCATCACACGCGTCCAAGTACTCCACAGCGTGGCTGGCAAGAAAGGGTATAAAAGAAGAAAATCTAATGACATGGCCTCCTTGTTCACCTGATCTGAACCCCATTGAGAACCTGTGGTCCATCATCAAATGTGAGATTTACAAGGAGGGAAAACAGTACACCTCTCTGAACAGTGTCTGGGAGGCTGTGGTTGCTGCTGCACGCAATGTTGATGGTGAACAGATCAAAACACTGACAGAATCCATGGATGGCAGGCTTTTGAGTGTCCTTGCAAAGAAAGGTGGCTATATTGGTTACTGATTTGTTTTTGTTTTGTTTTTGAATGTCAGAAATGTATATTTGTGAATGTTGAGATGTTATATTGGTTTCACTGGTAAAAATAAATAATTGAAATGGGTATATATTTGTTTTTTGTTAAGTTGCCTAATAATTATGCACAGTAATAGTCACCTGCACACACAGATATCCCCCTAAAATAGCTATAACTAAAAACAAACTAAAAACTACTTCCAAAACTATTCAGATTTGATATTAATGAGTTTTTTGGGTTCATTGAGAACATGGTTGTTGTTCAATAATAAAATTAATCCTCAAAAATACAACTTGCCTAATAATTCTGCACTCCCTGTAATAATAAATGGTATTAAGAGAAAAACATTGTTTAAAAATAAATTTTTATTATACAGAAAATTAGCTTACAGAAACAATAGAAATTAAATTCATTTAAATCCAAAATACACACAGTTAATTGAGTATCAGTTAAGCTTGCTTTCAATAACAATTATTTACATACCACTAGAAATGACTTCTTTGCAACCAGTCACCTAATCACTTAGATGCTCTAGAACGATCTGCCTATTGTTTACAAAAAGGTATTTTTATAGGATTTCATATCAGATGGTGACATCTTATCACTCTTTTCAAGCCTAAACATTTTGTACAACAATAATGTAGCCTTGAAAATTGTAGAACAAGTTGAGACATGTTACTGCAATGGGCATCCATTTTAGAATTATCTAACACAAGATTGAACAAATCTCCATTTTAAAATCATATAACATCTCTTGTTAATTAGTCCTGTTAGTTGGTTAGTATTTTAGTTTGAACAGTTATAAAACCTTTTATATTGCAGAAGAATTTTTTTTAAACATATATTTAAATACAGTTATACATTTAAACATATATTTGATTATTGCAGGATAAGCATATGAAAGATTTATATTCATCCTTTATTAATATGATATATATGTAAGGTTACACTCCTTTATGTATAGGAGATGTATATGAAAGATTTAAAAGATATCTTTCATTTATAGTAAGTTATAAGTGTCTTTCTGAAATAATGTATTTCTTACTGTTGGTATAGTTTTTAATTAAACATTTTATAGCAATTCTAATATGCAAACTAGCACAGTCTTAGCTGTTGTCCCAGTAGATAATGCAAGTCTAGCACGGTGTTAGTCAAATCCGGCCACAGTCCATAGGGAGAATTATAAAACCAGACAATACATTACACATAATGTCCAGTACTCACTCACAAGCTCTCAGCTAGGATTAAAAAACAAAACCGGAGGAGTTAGTTACCACATTTGGCCAAATGGGACAAGCCCAGGTACCACGTCAAGGTCTCTTCCATATACCTGGGTCCCTAATGCAGCCGCACAACTGCAGCCATGCACACAAATGCAAGCTAATAATCAAACAAACTGGGAACAGGTCAGGGTTCACAGACAGTAAGTAACACCTATAACAGTAAGTAACACCTATAGCAGTGATAGGTAGAAATAGAGTAACTTACATAGGCGCATGATTCGCGCCACAGGAGATTCTGACCGGCTTCTGAACGGAGGGAGCGTGCGGCGCTGACATCACTGCCGCATGCAGACAGGAGCCGACTCCCACCTAGGCAACGAGCAGCAGGCGCTGCGTCCCTAGCAACAGCGCAACATAGTCCCCTTCTCAAGGGTTCCCTCCGGGAACCAGAGTTGGCCTCAAAGGATGAGCAGCATGGAATTTGGAGACCAAAGATGGAGCATGCACATCACGGGCAGGTATCCCTTCCAATGTACCAGATACTGCAGTTGTCTGCTCCTGTATCTGGAGTTCAGGATCTTAGCAACCTCATATTCAGGGTCACAACGGACCAGGATCGGAGGAGGAGGAGGAAGACTGTGTGTATGCGCAGGGTTTTGGGCAAGGCCACTTTGTAGGCAACAGGAGACAGTCTTTTCAAGACTTTGTAAGGACCGATAAACCTAGGCCCCAATTTGTGACAGGGTTGACATAGACGAATATGTCGAGTAGAGACCCAAACACGTTCACCTACTGAGATGGCACGTACAGAAGCTCTATGACGATCAGCAAACTTTTTATAACTAGGGACAGCTGAACATAGCTAAGAGCGAATATGTTGCCAATGAGTGGTGGGTTCAGTAACATGTCGGTCTGCAGCAGGAACCCCAGTGGACTGAGCAGAAAGAGGGAAGACACAAGGTTGATACCCTGCTGCAGCTTCAAATGGAGAACATCAAAGAGTGCCAATGAGTGTTTCTTGCCAGCTCAGATAGGGGTAACAACTCAGACCAGTTGGTATGGAGAGCATTGACAAAGGCTCTAAGGTAGGCCCTCAAGATCCTGGTTTACCCTCTCAGTCCATTGGTCTGAGGATGGTAGCCAGAAGACAAGGAAACAGTGGTTCAAATCAACTTACAAAAGGCTCTCCAAAAGGTAGAGATAAACTGTGGACCTTTGTCGGAAACAATATTCGCAGGAATGCCATGAAGTCGTACCAAATGCAAGAGAAAAAGAGATGGCAACTCTTGGGCAGAAGGCAGTTTTTTCAGGGGTACAAAATGAGCCAGTCTGGAAAAACGATCCACCACAACTCAGATAACTGTATGTTGGTCAGAAGGAGGAAGATCCACAATGAAATCCATTGTTATGTGTGTCCATGGTTGTTTGGGAATGGACAATGGTTGGAGTAAGCCAGGAGGCAAGGATCGGGGAGTTTTGTTGGCAGCACAAGTTGTGCAGGCTTTCTCATAATCCTGAGTGTCAGACTTTATAGTAGGCCACCATACATGTTGGGAAAGACGCTTGAAATTCCTTGTCAAACCAGGATGTCCTGAGAGTTTACTATCATGAGCCCAGGACAGCACAGGAGTGCGTAGGTTCAGAGGTAAAAAAAAGATTTCAGAAGCCACAGGGGCTTCAGGAGGTTTACTAGACTGGGCACATTGCAGTCTTTAAATAAGGGTGGTATTCAGTTGAGCAACCACACAGGAGGGAGGTATGATGTGTTCAATAGGAGCTTCCGAGGAATCACTTGAGTGAGGAAACTGATGGGAAAGGGCATCAGCCTTCTTGTTTTTGGTCTCAGGAAGATAAGAGACCACAAAGTTAAAACGGGAAAAGAACAAGGCCCACCTGGCCTGTCGAGGATTGAGTCGATGAGCAGTCTCTATGTAAGTCAGATTCTTGTGGTTGGTGAGAATCTGAATGGGATTGGCAGTGCCTTCTAACCAATGACGCCATTCAGTCAAGGCCATCTTAATGGCTAAGAGTTCATGATTACCCACATCGTAATTCCTCTCTGCAGGAGTAAAGCGTTTGGAAAAAAAGGCTACAGGGTGCGACTTGGAGGTTAAAGGATCCCTTTGGATAAGAACTGCTCTAGCCCCTATCTTCGGATGGCATCAACCTCTAAAGTGAACTGTAGGTCATGATCAGGATGGCGAAGCACAGGAGCAGAACAGAAAGCCTTTTTTAGACGAGTGAAGGCATATATGGCCTCAGGGGGCCAATGTTTACAGTCTTTGTTCCGTTTTGTCAATTCCGTGAGAGGAGCGACTGTTTGAGAAAAGTTCTTTATAAACTTGTGGTAATAATCAGAGAACCCCAATAAGCTCTGTAATTCCTTTAATGAAGTAGGTTGAGGCCATTCTAAAACTGCGGTCAGTTTAACAGGGTCCATGGCAAAACCTTCTTTCGAGATGATATAACCAAGGAACTGGATCTGAACTTGGTCAAACTCACATTTTTCTAGTTTGGCTACCAGAGAATTGTCTCTGAGATGTTGAAGTACTTGCCTCACGTGCTTATGATGCTCCTCCAGAGTGGAAGATAAAATAAGGATGTCATCCAGATAGATGATGACAGTGCGATTGAGAAGGTCATGGAAGACATCATTGACAAATGTCTGGAAGACTGCAGGGGCGTTACACAGCCCAAAGGGCATTACAAGGTGTTCGTAATGCCCTGAGCTTGTGTTGAAGGGGGTCTTCCATTCATGGCATGGGAATATACAGATCAGATTGTATGCTCCACGTCCACGTCCAGCTTAGTGAAGAAGTGAGAATTCGGGAGTGAATCATAGAATTCGGTGAGCAAAGGAATGGGATAGTGATTCTTGATAGTTATGTTGTTCAAGGCCCTGTAGTCGATGCAGGTTCTGAGCCCACCACCCTTCTTACAGGAGAGGAGGAAGGGCGAATAAAACCTTTAGCTAGGTTCTCTTGCATATACTCCTCCATGGATTTGGTTTCAGCTTTGGAGAGTGGATAAGTCCTCCCTTTAGGAAGTGGGGCTCTGGGAAAGAAGTCAATTTTGCAGTCATAAGGAAGATGGGGTGGAAGAACGTCGGCTGCTTTTTTCTCAAACACATCTGCGAAGTCCGCATATACTGAGGGAAGGTTTGGAGTATACTGGCTATGGGGATGCGGAGGAGTGACTTTAGCAAGGCAGGAGTGGAAACAGGAGGTACCCCAGGAGGCTAGTTGTCCTTCAGCCCAGTCCAACTGTGGGTTGTGTATACGAAGCCGAGGAAGACCAAGAATAACAGGCTGTGCTGGGGAATGAATGACCTTGAACTGCAGCTGTTTGTATAAAGGACTCCCACAGTCAGGGTCAGGGGTGCTGACTCAAAATTGATCAACCCTGAATCAAGGGGGGTGCCATCCAGAGTAGTTATTTTGAGACAATGTCTTTTCTGCAGAAGAGGCAAGCCAGCTTGGATCATAAAACGGTGATCCAGAAAGTTTCCAGCTGCTCCTGAATCAATGAAGGCTTGAGTGTGGACAGTATTCTGAAGGAAGGTAAGGGTTACAGGTAGCAGAATCCGAGTGAAGTGAGGGGATTTAGTAGTGATCATGCTTAGAGGTACCCCAGTGTTATCCCCTAAGCATTGGCTTTTCCCAGCTGAATGTCACAATTCTTTAGATGGTGGGTGTTAGATCCACAATAAAAGCATAGTCTCAATCTCCTTCTTCTCTGTCTTTCAGACTCTGAAGTTTTGAAGGAGGAGAGATCCATAGGTTCCTCTACTGGGGTAACTGGAGCTGTTGAAGAGGTAGAGGATACTGCAGAAACCCGACGAATAGAAGGACGGAGAGAAGGACTCTCCGAGTTCTGTCTCTCTCCTGGAAGTGAGAGTCAAGACTGATATAAAGTGTTATAAAGTCATCCAAAGAAGAAGGAATATCACGATAAGTGAGTTCATCTTTGATGCGTTCATGCAGACCCTTTCTAAAGGCTGCCTTGAGAACACTGCTATCCCAAGTGGTTTCAAGTGCCAAGGTGTGAAACTCGATGGCGAATTGTGCCACAGTTCTATTACCCTGGCGGAGATCCAGGAGAGAAAATTCTGCAGCAGAAGTTCGGCCAGAAGTTCCAAACACAGATGTTAATGCAGAAATTAAAGCATCAGCATCATGCAGGAGTGGAGCGTTCTATTCCAAAAGGGGAAAGACCCAGGCTATTGCCTTGCCTTTCAGTAAGGAAATGATAAAGGTGACCCTTGATTAGTGAAACTGAAAGGTGTGAGGATTGTTACGGAAGTGCAGCCTGCACTGGTTAATAAAACCCCTACAATCAGTAGTACCTTCATATTTGTCAGGCAATGGTATCCAGGGAATGCTTCCAGAAGGAGGGCAAGAAGCCGCAGTACTAGGAGCAGAGACTGGCGGTACAACAACAGGAGCGGTATTCCTTGCTGCAACTAGTGCAGAGAGTTGAGCGGTTATAGCCTCTAGTTTGGAATCCACACTCTGTAACTGTGTGGTATGGATTCCCAACATCTGTCCCTGAAGATAAACCGCTCTTGCTACCTCATCTGGCTCCATGGCCCAAGTATAATGTGAAGCTCGTGGGATATTCCACTATCAGACCGAACTCGGCCAGTAGTCTTGTTATCCCGGCGTCGAGCAGGAATGATAGGGAATATACCAGAGCAGAGAAAGCTCACAAGATGAGGTAAGCGGCACTCACCACAGGCAGGATAGTCCTCGGCAGCAACAGGCAGGTAATCAGAGAAAGGCAGTTATGGGGTAAACCACCAGAAAGGACAGGCAGACAGAGTTCGGCAACAGCAAGGCAGTCTAGAGGTAAACCACTAGGATGGTCAGGCAGGCAGGGTTCGGCAACAGTAAGGCAGTCCAGAGGTAAACCACTAGGATTGTCAGGCAGGGTTTGGCAACAGTAAGGCAATCCAGAGCAATAGGGGTTAATCAAGCAGAGTAGTCAGATAGGCAGGGTTCAGCAACAATATATCAATCCAGCAGTTAAGGGGTAAACAGGCAGAGTGGTCAGACAAGCAGAGTTCAGCAGCAGTATATCAATCCAGCAGTTAAGGGGTAAACAGGCAGAGTGGTCAGACAAGCAGGGGTCAGCAACAATATAACAGTCCAGCATACAGCAACAATAACACCCAGGAGAACAGTACTAAACTTGGGCAGTGATAGGTAGCAATAGAGTAACTAACATAGGCGCAGGATTCTCGCCACAGGAGATCATGACCGGCTTCTGAACGGAGGGAGCGTGCGTCCCTAGCAACAGCTAGAGCGGTGCGGCGCAACACTAAACAAGCAGATACAGAGTAAATACAGTTCTTACGTATGGCAGAATTAAGCAAATGACTAAATATGTAGCAGCGGTCAGAATAGCATTGTTGCAAATAACCAGAAAACACAAGCAGAGTCCAGGATATAGAAGAATGGTAATTAATCTGAAATATGATGAAGTGGCCAGAGAAAGGCTGTTGCAGTTTATTAGGTAGTACAAGCAGTGTCCAGTATAAAGCCCTAATATTGTAGACTGAAACTAAGAAACTGGATAATATTGATAACAGGTTTTCATGCATAAACTTATTGAGTAGATATACTGTAAAAATGTCCAGGATATAACAGGCTTCCGACCTAAACTTAGTAATGAAATAATATAAAGTAATGTCCAGAATATAGCAATTATGTAGTTGATATTTAGGCAGCTTGAAAACATAAACTTAAATCAAAATACAGAAACCAAACAGAATACTTGCAAGACTGGAACAAACTATAGCACAGGTCAGAAGTAATGGAAGTTGGCACACAAGTAGCAAACACAAAGGGCTAGATTACGAGTGGCCTGCTATCGTTAGTGCGAGGATTTTTTTGCTCCAATCCATATTACTTTTTTAAGCAAACTCACGATAATTTACGATCCCCATATTTTCTATGGGCTTTGTTGAGCGGCAGTGTCGGCCCATATTACAAGTTGAAAGTAAATGCAAACGCTCAAACACAATCACATTTAACGATCAAACTTTTTACGCAACCAGAGAGTTTGGACGGAGGAAACAGTTGTACTAAACTACACTATTAACCCCTAAACCACCACATAGCCCACCGCAAAGTACCATACTACACTAATAACCCCTAAACACCAAAAAACCTCATCGCAAAGCATCCAACTACACTATTAATCCCTGAACCCCACAACCCCCATTGCAAATTACCCCACTACACTATTAACCCCTAAACCGCCACAACCCTATCACAAAATACCCCAACTACACTATTCACCCCTAAACCCTACAACCTTCATCCCAAAGTACCCACTGACATCTAAACCCCCAACTACACTATTCAACCCTAAACCCCACAACCTTCATCCCAAAGTACCCACTGACATCTAAACCCCCAACCAATTAACCTCTCTAACCTAACACCCAATAAGTTACAAAAAAAACTAACATTACCTGAAAAATAAAAAACTAACATTACATGAAAAACAGCCAACATTACAGAAAATAAAAAACCTACCTTTACAGAAAAAAAATTCCAAAAATAAATTTAAAAATTGTAAGCCTATTCTAAAACTAACACTAAAATAAACTATAGAAGGGCTTTTTTTAGGGCATTGCCCTAAAGCACTGGTTTTCAAACCTGTCCTGGAGCCTCCCTAACAGGCCACATTTTGAGGATTTCTGAAATGCAGCACAGGTGAAATAATCAGCTAATTAGTAACCATGGTTATTTTACCTGTTCTTATCCAAGGTAACCCTAAAAACCTGGCCTGTTGGGGAGCCCTGAGGTTTGAAGCTATTTTTTCACACACAAAAAAATACTAGCCCAAGCTACAATACAAGTACCCCCCCCCCCCCCAAAAAAAGGCTATCTGAAAAAGCCTACTCTAAAAAATGCCCTTTGATTGGGAATTGCCCTTAGAAGGCCATTTAGCTCTTTTGCTGCCCAAAAAGAAAAAAAAGAAAAAAACATATTCTAAAAAATCCCACCCAAAAAAAAGCCTTTCACTAAATCCCAAGGATGGTACTAACCAAACTTAAATTTGGCTCTTACATGATCACCAACTCCGGTGCTCTTCTACTATCCCAGTAGTGGCAGTCCAGCTTCATCCCGGCAACGGTGGTATCAGTTTTTTTCTGCTTTTCTCGCTCCATTGAAGTCTATGGGGGAGTACGTTAACAGGGTCACGTTATCCTAACTTTGTCTCTTTGCGCGCAAGTGAAAACACGTAACTTTTAACTTGTAATACACGCTCAACGAGCAGAAGTCGAGCGGAGTTAGTGTGCGAACGGGATCGATATAAATCGCTCCACTCATAATCTATCCCAGAGTGTGTAGATTGGCAATGCTGGTGCTGTGAAGGAAAAGCTGAAGTCTTCCCAAATAGATAGTTGATGTAATCAGATGGAGGATAATTAATCAGACAGGTAAGTTCCAGCAGTAGGAAGGGGAAGGTTACACCAAAGCAACCTGATTAACGGGAGCAGAAGAAGCAGTGTTAAAGAGATGTTAACAGCAATCTGTCAGGCATGACACCATTAATATCTCTATATAACTTTACCCATTTAGTTAATGACAAAAAGCAACATTTAGATAGTAGTGGGGAAATGGCGAAGGTCACAACAATCAGTATAACATTATTAAAACAAAGCATGGTGAACATTAATGGGATGTGAGGCCCTAGTATGTGCACAGGAGAGACTAAGAATCAGCATAATTGAGCAAGACCTTTTAATAAATAGGCTTCACTGTCATATAGTGCTGCCATCTAGTTCTCTTGCTAATGTATAACATTGTTGCAAAACTGCTGCCATTTAGTGTTGCAGACACGAGCACTCTTCTGAACTTACCATCCTGCTTTTTAGGTAAGGGGGGCTCTATAACTTTTATATTGAAGTTGGAGAAGACTTACTTGTCACACTTTGCCACAAGTATGGACAGCGAAATATGCAAACCACTAGGCCTGCCAGGTAAGAATTATGTAGTCATTTTTATTGTTTATGCATACATTTGTTATTTAAAAAAAAATTGTCCATTAATAGCCATTAGTAAATATTTTTAGTTGCATTGTTAAAATTGGTTATAATAACAAAATATCAAAAAAACTCTTGCACTAATGCTTTCTGTTCTTTAGGCCCATCGCTGGCTCCAAATAAATACTACCCTATAATAAAAGAATGAATGAATTAATGAATGAATTAATAAAATAATGAATGAATTAATGAATTAAATGAGTCATATAAACTTTCTGTTCCCCAGGATTAGTGTTAGGGTCTTTATATGTATCAATATTCGCAGTTTAAACTTTATCATTTATATTTGTGGAACCATATTTAATGTATGCTCCAAGAGAAAATTGCATTAAAGTAAAACAGCTGCCAGTTTCTTAAAGGATGCTGCCAGTTTCTTAAAGGATTTTCACAGAAATATTGTGCTATTGATTTAACACGACTTAGTTAATTTCACACATTGAGGAGCCAAGTTTAAAGTTAAATCTACTTAATGGGAAATAATGTGTTCCTGCTAATCTGAACTTTAAGTGTATTAGGAATACAATAGAAAGAGATTATACATTTATTCCCAGCAGTACTTAACATTATTCTTGCTAACAAAAGTGGGAAGCAGTGTGTGGGCATATAAAACTCAGAGCATTGTGGGTGGCAAATCATCTCTAGAATGTAAGGAATGCATACAGCTGTTAGAACCATGGTTTGCTTTACACATTATTGTCCAACATAAGACATAGACCCTCAGTTCTTTTTATGTCCCCCACATCTACAAGATTATATATAATCCACGACAGGCATGCACTCTCTGTATTTTTAAATGTGCTTAATTGGGGACAAAACAAAAAAATGCAATGATGTTTCAGGGATCTCACCCCTTCATCAGACTGAGCCAGATGAAGGGATGAGATCCCTGAAACGTCATTGCATTTTTTTTGTTTTGTGTCCAATTAAGCACATTTAAAAATACAGAGAGTGCATGCCTGTCGTGGATTATTAACATTTTTTGCCTGCACCCTGGTTGCTGGATCTGTTGGTGAGAGTGCGCTCTGTTGGACCATATATATATATATATATATCTGTGTGTAAACACTTATACAACACACAAAATTACATAAATTTGTTCAATTTACTTCCAAATTAGATTATATAGACAGGCGGACGGACAGACAGATATTGATCTCCTTTTGTATACATACATTTGTATAAAAATTTATATAGATGTTTTATGTTTTTCTGTCACCCAATTTCATATTTTTTAGAGAACATGGTCCTAATATTTTGAGACATGAAAAATAATAAGAGCTGTCAGAATCAGTAAATACAAATCTATACTGATTTTTTCAGCCATGTAATCAGGACACTGCATTCCTTAAATTGTAAAAGTACACTGGAGGTCATGCAAACAAAACATGACTCTTATTTCAAAGCAGCACATTTTAAATATCATTGCACAAACATCATCATAGTTGCCACCGGGCACACAGCATATTTGTTTTACTTTATATTTGTACTTTTATTGATTTATTACCATTTGCTTAAATGTATTTCAGTTTGCACTAGCTTTGGTTGTAACTGCCTTGACCTGAATAGCAATTAGCAGGAGCTTGAGGATCCAATGACCTTTAGAAAGCAATTGGAGACAACAGAACCATGTCAGCACACACATAAGATTCTTACAATTGGTACTTAGAGTAACACAAAGAAATGATTATATTCTTCCTACTAATTTTCATTTACAGAAATGAGTCACACAATGTATAATCACTTTTAATATTCTGTAAATATACCCAATTATTATTCTGGATGACTTGCACCTAGATTGTCTAAGACTGTAATGACTTCTTATGTCTCTCAACTTCCTTGGCTACTCTATGCAGTTTATTCACTTAGACTGAGAGATATGTTAGTTCTAGTGAACAATAATACAACAGAAATTGGATACACTGAGGCCTAAATTGCAAGGGGAGTGCTATTGATAGTGCAGGGTGCGCAAACAATATTGTTAGCCCATACCAAGCATAGCGCACAATCTGATATTACAAGTCCATAGTAAAAAAGAATTAATAGAGAATGTTAGCATGGCCAACGATTTATAGCATGCCCTATACTTTCAATGGATAGCTCAACCTTCTTAAACATCACTCAATTTGCAAATGGTGAATTATGTGAGCTTGATCAAAACACATAACAACGCTACAAAAAAAGAGCTCAGTTTTAGACCTAAAGTAAAGTAATAGGGATACAATAAAAGAAAATGAATACACATTTATATTATGATAAAATAAAGTATTTCACTTATATTTTAAAGTATTAAAAAAATATGTTTTTCATTAAAATAAATGTTTGAAAAGTATTTCAAGGGTTATGCTATAGGTGTTAGATTGGGAAGGGCTTACAGCTGTATATGTATATGTGTATATATATATATATATATATATATATATATATATATATATGTGTGTGTATGTATATATGTGTATCTGTGTGTACATATGTATATATAGAATATAGTATATATAGAAATACACACACATATATATTGGTACGGTATATATGTGTATGTTTTATATATTATATATATATATATATAAATATATATATAAATATATATATATATATATACAGACCTCTGAGCCTTTCCAATCCAATACCTTGACATATACCATATCCTTTTAAACACAGTGTTAAAAAACATTTATCATTAAAAAGACAGATAGATAGATGATAGACATACAGACAGATGGATATATAGAAAGATAGGTTGATGATAGACAGACAGACACATAGATAGATAGATAGATAGATAGATAGATAATAGATAGATGATCGACAGAGAGATAGACAGACAGACAGACAGACAGATAGACACATTTAAATAAAAATATCATTTTATACTGAGTGAAAGGCAGGGCCTGTGTTCTGTAGCGCACCCCACAGAAGTCTGTTAAGTGATGGGTATAGCCCAGCTCCACCGTCCAACCTCCAGATGTTAGCGCTATCATTTTACTTTCAACTTGAAATATAATGAATTAATTTGAGTGGTGTCAGTGCTCAATAGCGTTAATATTTTTGAGTTTCACTTTTAATCTAGGCCTGAATAGGCAGCTCCTTTCATAGAGAATCAAAAACAAATCACAGAATATGTTAGGGACCAACCCTTATTCCTACTATAAGATATATTCGGCCAGATTACGAGTTTTGCATTAGGAGCTATGCGGTGCTAACAAGCAGTTTTCTCTCACCGCTCACTTACATGCAGTGCTGCTATTACAGGTTTTTCTAAACCCGGCGTTAAAAGGCAAGAAATGAGCGTAGAGCAAAATTGTGCTCCATACCGCACTCCAATACCAGCGCTGCTTAAGTCAGCGGTGAGCTGGTTGTACGTGCTCGTGCACAATTTCCCCATAGACATCAATGGGGAGAGCCGGCTGAGAAAAAGTCTAACACCTGCAAAAAAGCAGCTTAAATCTCAGTAATGCAGCCCCATTGTTTCCTATGGGGAAACACATTTTTTTTTTGATTCAATAGTTTTTATTGATTTTTTGTTTCAACACAATACGTATAACAGAAAAAAGGTAAGTTTACATTCAACATTTGAAACATTGTATAATTGTAATCTCAGATCAGAGGTATATTTATAGAAGGCTGTGATATATCCTGAGAATAAAATGGCATGAAAAACATACATTTCAAAGAGAATACAATCAATCTTTGGTTGTTGATAAGCTGTCCTATAATAGTGTCTCCTTTACTCTGGGCAGTGGGGTAGGGAGGGAGGAAAGGATCAGGGGGGAGGAAAAGGCAGGGTGCTAGAGGGGTATGTAGAGTTCGGAAATGAAGGTAGAATTCTAGGTTGTCTCTATTTTATGCTTTAGATTTCTCTGTCTTCTTTTAGTTTATAGAGGCCTTGTTCCCAAATAAAGAACATATCATTGAAAGGTTCTCGTTTTCCCACATAATAATAATGTTGTTTTTCTAGTTTCAGTACGTGTCCTACTTCTACTACCCATTGTGTGTGTGTTGGAATATTTTGCGTCTTCCACTGTCTGGGTATCAGTTTCTTTGCGCAGGCTAACATCAATTTGAGGAGTTTCATGCGGTACAGACAGTATATTGGTGGGATCATGTTAAGCAATACAATTCTAGAGTTCAAGGTGATTTCCAAGCCTAAAATTTTATTAGTACACCTCTCTATATTTCGCCAGAATTCTGATAAGAGGGGACACCCCCACCAAATGTGGGTCATTGTCCCCAGTTCTCCACAGCGTCTCCAACAGGTTGGTGAAGCAGTGGGGTAAATATATCTAAGGCGCTGGGGTGTTAGGTACCACCGGGTGAGTATTTTATAATTCATTTCAGATATGAACAGGGAGGTTGAGACAGAGTGTGTCATTCTGAAGCTATTTCTCCACTCTTCTTCAGTGAAGTTATCTATCATCTCTGATTCCCATTTCATAATGAAAGAGGGATGTTGATCCGGGGAAGTGCGTCTTAGCAATTTGTAAGTTAGCGATAAATGAGCTTTCTTGCACTCGGGGTTTATACATAGCTTCTCAAAAGTAGTCAGTGATCTAAATATATTAGCTTTAAATGCGTTCTCTGAAAGCGCGTGTCTTATTTGAAGATATGAGTACCAGCTATGAAAAGGTGGCCCTAGTTCCTCTTGCAGTTTTAATCTATCCTTAATCCTCCCTGATTCCACTAGTAGGTAAATAGGTAGGTTGTGTAAATGTTCCTCTTTGTTCACATGGGAGAAAAAGGAGTTCTGTAAGAAAATCTGGTTATTCAATAGTGGGGAGAGAGGGGAAACAGAAGTGGATATGCCTACAAAGTGTGTTATCACGTGGTCCCACACCTCTAAGGTGGCTCTGACATAGTTATTCCGGTATGCTAGCTGAGGTCTTTGGGATTTGGGCAGCCACGCCACGTCTCTCATGGATCTGATCTCCAGGAGAGAACTTTCAATTTGTGTCCATAGGGCAGAGTCAGCGGAATGGGACCACGAGATCACTCGGGATAAGTGGACAGCCCTATAGTAGTCTAGGAGATTTGGGACGTTGAGCCCACCATCTTCTTTATGCATATATAGTGTTTGTTGGGCAACTCTGGGTTTTTTGTAGGACCATATGAATGAGTTGATCATATTTTGTTGGGTTTTTAAGAATGAGACCGGCAGGGCCATCGGCAGCGTCTGGAATAAAAATAGGTATTTTGGTATTATCATCATTTTCACAGTGTTAATTCTACCCATCCACGATAGATGACCCTGTCTGTGCCATCCCTCTAGCAGGGCACTCACTGATTTTTGGAGGCCTAGATAATTAATACTAAATAAATCTTGGTGATTGTGTGGGATCAATAGGCCCAGGTATTTAAGTTTGTCAACAATTTGGAACGATGTTTGCTGGGTTACAAAGTCTATATCACTTTTAGGGGAGTTTAATAGCATAATTCCCGACTTCTCCATATTAATGGAGAAGTTAGAGACCTGTCCATATTCTTTTAAGGTTTGTAATAAGGCGGGTAAAGTGGTAGAAGGGGATCGTAAGGTAAAAATCACATCATCTGCAAATAGCAAACATTTTTGATTAATTTGGTTAAATGGTAGGCCTAATATATCTTTGTTATCTCTGATCTTAATAGCCAAGATCTCTATAGTTAGAGCAAACAATAGCGGGGATAGTGGGCACCCTTGGCGGGTTCCGTTGGTAATTGGAAAGGAGTGGGATATAGTTCCGTTTACTCGTACTCTGGCTTGTGGGGTAGAGTATAACGCTTGTATTCTATCGATAAAGGTTTTAGAGAAGCCAAACTTCGACAGGGCCCCCCACATGAATTGCCAGCTGACCCTGTCGAAGGCTTTTTCAGCGTCAGTTGATAAGAGCGCCAAGGGGGTTTTGTTATCATGCGATGCTTGTAGGGAATGCAGGACTCGGATTGTATTATCTTTAGCCTCTCTACCCTTGACAAATCCCACTTGATCTGGATGTATAATTTTTGGTAGGATCATATTAAGGCGATTAGCCAAAATTTTTGCGTAAATCTTTATATCTATATTTAAAAGAGATATGGGTCTATAATTACCCGCCAGGGTGCCCACCTTGTCCGCCTTTGGAATTACAGTGATTGTAGCTTCTAGTAGGGAGTTAGAAAAAGCTTCTCCTTTGTCTATAGATGTAAATAGTGCATGCAGGGGTGGGCTCATTTCATGGGGAAACACATTTTATGTTTACACCTAACACCCTAACATGAACCCTGAGTCTAAACACCCCTAATCTTACACTTATTAACCCCTAATCTGCCGCCCCCGACATCGCAACACCTACATTATACTTATTAACCCCTAATCTTCCGCTCCGGACACCGCCGCCGCCCGCCACCACCTACATTATATTTATTAACCCCTAATCTGCTGCCCCCAACATCGCCACCACCTACATTATATTTATTAACCCCTAATCTGCTGCCCCAATGTCGCCGCCACATTAAATGTATTAACCCATAAACCTAAGTCTAACCCTAACACCCCCTAATTGAAATATAATTAAAATAAATCTAAATAAAATTTCTATCATTAACTAAATTATTCCTATTTAAAACTAAATACTTACCTATAAAATAAACCCTAAGCTAGCTACACTATAACTAATAGTTACATTGTAGCTAGCTTAGGGTTTATTTTTATTTTACAGGCAAGTTTGTATTTACTAGGATATAAACTATTTAATAACTACCTAGCTAAAATAAATACAAACAACCCCCCCCAACAGTAAAACCCACCACCCACACAACAAACCCCCCAAATAAAATACTAACTAAAAAATCTTAAGCTCCCCATTGACCTGAAAAGGGCATTTGGATGGGCATTGTCCTTAAAAGGGAATTTAGCTCTTTTGCAGGCCCAAAGCCCAAACCTAAAAAAATAAACCCACCCAATACACCATTAAAACAATCCTAACACTAACCCCCGAAGATTCACTTACCGGGAGAAGTCTTCATCCAAGAGGCAAGATGTCCTCAACGAAACCGGCATAAGTGGTCCTCCAAATGGGCAGAAGTGGTCCTCCAGACAGGCAGAAGTCTTCATCCAGACGGCATCTTCTATCTTCATCCTTCCGGCGTGGAGCGGGTCCATCTTCAAGACATCCGACGGAGATCATCTTCTTCAAACGACGGCTTTTTCGTAAGGAACATCTCTTTAAGTGACGTCATCCAAGATGGCGTCCCTTAGACTCTGATTGGCTGATAGAATTCTATCAGCCAATCGGAATTAAGGTAGAAAAAATCCTATGCAATCAGCCAATAGGATTGAACTTCAATCCTATTGGCTGATATAATCAGCCAATAGGATTGAGCTTGCATTCTATTGGCTGATTGGAACAGCCAATAGAATGCCAGCTCAATCCTATTGGCTGATTGCATCAGCCAATAGGATTTTTTCTACCTTAATTCCGATTGGCTGATTGGCTGAATTCTATCAGCCAATCGGAATCTAAGGGATGCCATCTTGGATGACGTCACTTAAAGAGATATTCATTACGAAGAAGAGGATGCTCCGCGTCGGATGTCTTGAAGATGGACCCGCTCCACACCGGAAGGATGAAGATAGAAGATGCCATCAGGATGAAGACTTCTGCCCATCTGGAGGACCACTTTTGCCCATCTGGAGGATTACTTCTGCTGGCTTCGTTGAGGACATCTTGCCGCTTGGGTGAAGACTTCTCCCGGTAAGTGAATCTTCGGGGGTTAGTGTTAGAATTTTTTTAAGGGTGTATTGGGTGGGTTTATTTTTTAGGTTAGGGCTTTGGGCCTGCAAAAGAGCTAAATGCCCCTTTAAGGGCAATGTCCATCCAAATGCCCTTTTCAGGGCAATGGGGAGCTTAGGTTTTATTAGTTAGTATTTTATTTGGGGGGTTGGTTGTTTGTATTTTTTTTTTACAGGTAAAAGAGCTGATTACTTTGGGGCAATGCCCCGCAAAAGGCCCTTTTAAGGGCTTTTGATAGTTTAGGCTAGGGTTAAACAAGAAAACAGCGCATCCACGATTCACAGTAGAGTTTATTCAGGAGACACACCTACATATATAAAATTGCACTTACAAGATAATGATGATAAAAATGCCTGTAGCTCAAAATTTAGCTTGATGGTTATAATCCTGAGCAGTCCATACAGAAGTTTCCTCTTTATGCCGACCAGCAGCTTCCAATTCGACCTCCCTGCTCCGGCTTAAATACAGCAACTTATACAAATACAAAAATTTAAAACACAATATTCCTCATATCAGGGAAATATTGAACACCCAACGCGTTTCCTCTGCTCACAGGCAGACTTTCTCAAGGGACATGTATTGTATGACTGATTCTATTCTCAGACCAAACTTAAACTTTCAAATTTTCCCGCACTCATTACCTGTTTGTGGGAGGGTAACTAGTATACCATATTACCCTTAATACATAGGCACTAGTACCACAAACAGTCACAGAGATGTGCATTCTATGTCTTCACCTATTCCCTAACATAAATAAAAGAGAGAATCACCAGTATGTAAAATATTTTGAAATTATAAAACCTATTACTAAACCTATTAAAAGTACTTTTTTTAAAAAACTAACTTAATCTCACTTATGGTATTTGACCCCCATTTCATATTGCACTTAATTCATACATTTATGCTTCATGAAAATATAAACTTAATAGTCGTAGCAGATGGTAAAAAATAATAATGGAAAAATTAATGTAAGATAAAAGAACCTAATAAAAGATTATACACACTTCCGTATACTTCTCTATTATTGCACCTATTTATGAACATTTGAGAAGTATTTATTTAATTCATGATGCCCTAATTCATAAATGCCTGCAAATCAATATCAATATTCAGGCCTTTTGGTTCCAGGCAATCTAGGCGATGTATCCATTTTGTCTCACATTTCCTAAGTAATAGTAACCTTCTATTTGGACATGGTCCTGGTTTTATCTGCTCTAATACTCTTATAGACAAGTCTTTGTGATTACTGTTATGCACATTATTAAAGTGACTGGATACACTATGCTTGTCAAATCCTGCCTTTATATTTTCAATATGTTCGTACCATCTTCTTTTTATGGTTCTTTTCGTACGCCCTACATATATTTTCCCACATTTACATAGGAGTTGATAAACCACATACGTGGATTGGCATGTTGTTCTACAATTAATGTTGAACTTTTTACTATTATCATAGTTGTTAACCTCTGTTCCTTTAATAATATTGTCACACATACTGCAATTTTTTCTGCCACATCTATATGTGCCTGCTTTCAATTGTAGCCAATTAGATAGAGTTGTGGGCCCATTTGTATTTATATTCCTTCCTTTTATATTTTTCAATTTTGAAGGAGCTATCAGGCTTTTTAGATTTCTATTCTTTTTGAATATTACGTGTGGATTGTTCCCTATGTGATTTCTTAGAATAGGGTCACCTGTTAGTATTCCCCAATGCTTTTTTAGTATATTCTTAGCCATTTTTGATCCTTCGTTATATGTTGTAATAAACTTCACTTGTGTATTAATATCTTCTTTCTGTTTATGAACTGAGCTTATGACACCCTGTTCCCTTGGAATTACTAAACATTTTTCTTTTCCTCTTTCTACCAGTTCTTTATTATAACCTTTTTGGATTAGTTTATCCTCTAAAATTTTGGCTTCTTTTAAATAGTCCTCGTCATATGTGCAGTTACGTCTTATACGTCTGAACTGTCCATATGGAATATTGTCCTTCCAGCTTTTGAGATGCCCGCTTTTGGCGTTTAGGAAGCCATTTCTATCTGTCAGTTTCCTGAAATTTTTTGTCGCTACTTTATTATCTTTAATGAAAAAAGTGACATCTAAAAAATCAATAGATTCTTTGTTACTATTGTTTGTAAAATTCAGATTACATTGGTTATTATTCATAAATTTTAAGAACTCTATTGATTCCTCACTGGTTCCTTGCCATATCATTATTATATCATCTATATATCTATAGAAACGGTAAATGTTCTTTTTAAAGGGATTATTGTTCCAGATATATAGGTGTTCATAGTGTGCCATATATATATTTGCATATGAGGGGGCCATGGTAGTACCCATGGCCGTACCCCGAATTTGTTTATAGAAATTTCCCTCAAATTGGAAATAGTTGTACTGTAATACAAATTTCATGGCCTCTGTTAAAAATTCCATATGGATATCAGGGATGTTCCAACCCTCACACATGTGTCTAAAGGCCGATATCCCTAAATCATGTGGGATGTTTGTGTAGAGGGCAGAAACATCACATGATATCCATATGTAGTCAGACCTCCATTCCATTCCTTCTAATTTCTGAATTATATCAGATGTGTCTTTGATATATGATTTGATCGTTTTGACTATTGGCTGTAAATACCAGTCTATATATACTGACAAATTACTACTTATAGAGTCTATTCCAGAAATTATAGGCCTCCCTGGGGGCCTATTTCGATCTTTGTGGATTTTTGGTATATGGTAGAAGGTTGGGATCTTTGGGCAGCAATTATAAATAAATCCAAATTCATCACTATTTATTATTTCATTTTCTTTGGCCTTTATCAATTTGTTTCTCAGTATTGTATTGTACTCCATAGTGGGATCCCCTTCTAATTTTTGATACGTAGATATATCATTCAATAGCCTATCTGCCTCATCAATGTAGTCTTGCCTGTTTAGAACGACAATTCCCCCCCCCTTGTCAGCCTGCCTGATCACCACATTAGTGTCACTCATCAGGTCCTTCAAAGCCTTCCTTTCTTGGATAGTGATGTTATCATTAAATTTATGTACAAAATGTTTGGCTTTTTTGTCAAATGCTTCATTAAAGTCCCTAGTTACAAGGTCATTAAACACTCGAATATGTTCACCTTGAGCATGTATGGGATTAAATGTTGATCTACGTTTCAGATTACTATGTTGTATACTGGGTTCTTCCTCATAAGTACTCAAATTTAACAGTTGATCTTCTATATCAGGCTGATCTATTATACATTGGTCTCTTTCTAGAGCCTTCAGAATTGATAGTGATTTAATATCATTAGAATCTAAGATTGACCGATTTCTTGTATATTCATCTTTTAAATAATACCTTTTGAGCGTCATTTTTCGAACAAATTTTTGCAGGTCTATATACATTTCAAACTTGTTGGGGGGATGTTTGGGAGCAAATTTTAATCCTTTTCCTAATATTTTGATCTCATTGTCATTTAATTTTTTACTAGATAGATTAAAAATATCCTGTTTAGCTCTCTCTAGTTCATTCTTGCATTTTTTCTGTCTCTGTACCACTGCCCCTCCTCTACATCCTCTCTTGGTTCCCTTCCTCTTTTCATTGGCTCTCTCCTTATTTCTCTGTCCTGTCTCCAATTCCCCTGATTGTACCATTGGGGTTCTAGGGGGGGGGCCCAATTCTGTCTCTCCCTGGCTAAAAAAGATGATGATGATGATGGTAGACGGGGACCTCTATTTTGGTGTGTGGGATAGTAATCCCTTGGTGTATCACCTTTTGGTTTTGCACCTTCTGTAGTCCATCTATTGATTTCTAATTCATCATTGTTTCTGAACACTTCAAATCTATTTTGTCTTTCCTTATCATACATGCCACTATTTACATTACTCCTATTATGGTTCTCTTTCTTAGGATGATCATTATATACATTACTGCCATTAGGTTTATACATATGTTTATTTTTATTACCTACTAATTCCCACGTATTCTCCTTATTTACTGATATTTTATTATCTGCTTTTCTATTTTGTTCTAGAGACAATTTTTCTACTGAATCATTTTTGGCTACGATCTTATTTGGTTCTATTATGCTTCTAATTTTGTTCCCTCCTTTCTTTTTATTTTTTAGAGGAAATAAATCCTCTTTCTTATAGTCCTCTATGTCTCTCTTTAGTTTTTGTGCTTTTTTGCCCCTTATTTCCAAGTTAAATGCATTTGTTCTAGCTATTATGTTCTTATGTAATGTACGAACTTTTTCTTCATTTAACTGTGATGTAATCTTATTCTCTAATTTATCAATTTCAGTTTTTAAGTTTTTTACTCTCATTTCCCTATATTTAATCAAAAGCTTGATTAATTTCATGGAGCACTCATGTAGAATACTATCCCACTCTGAGGAGAATTCAACATCATCAAGATTGAAAGCAGGATACTTAAATATTCTCAGCCCTCTTGGAATGATATTATGAAGTACGTAGTTATCCAAAAGGGTTAAGTCCTGCCACTCTTTTACGTCACTAATCAGCAATTTTTCCAGAGTTCTCAATAGTGATGTAACGTCTTCTATACTATGTTGGGTAGTCTCTATTTCTCCTAATAGGTCATGTGACCTTACTCTGTAATTTAATGTTTCAGTTTGGGATGTTACGTTCTTATCTATATCATCGTAGGAGGTTTCCCTATTGCTTATTTGTCTATCTGAATCTTTATCAATTGCTATCTGCATTTCATTGCATGTATCAACCGGTGTTCCCTGACTGGCCTCAGCGTGTGTCTCCAAGCTCATAGTGCAGCTGTACAACCACAGGAATGTGAGGAAACAAAATTTGAGAGAATACTAACAGCGCTACTGTTTGCAATTGGAGGCACACGTCTATAGTGACCCTGGGTATTATCCAGATAGAGTAATTTAAGGTATTTTCAAGTATTAATTTGCAATAGGGTTAATATAAATGCAAATACCAAGAGAAAATATTATACACAGCAATTATCGTCAGAAAAATTAATAGAAAACATGGAAATAAAAATTGCTGTTAAAATGTCATACACGTCTCCTAATATAAGCGTGTAGCCACAAACAAAGTTACAATTAGTCCTTTACCGCTCCGTATTTGTACCACAATTGTTCTTTTATAGTTTTTTGGCAGTGGTTCCCAAGGCAAACAAGATACAAAAAAATGATTACAGACCGCACTTGGTTCAGTTCAGGTTGAAGCTGTTTTGCCGATGTCCACAGCGAGTACAAGGAAGGAGCGGGTGTCTCCTTACAGAAACTCCACAGATCTTGCTTGAATCTGATCAGGTGCTGCTGGTGTATCACGGGGCTTCCACTGTGTGCGTCCCGTAGAGGCAAAAACTATGTATAGGAGAAACAAGAAAACAGCGCATCCACGATTCACAGTAGAGTTTATTCAGGAGACACACCTACATATATAAAATTGCACTTACAAGATAATGATGATAAAAATGCCTGTAGCTCAAAATTTAGCTTGATGGTTATAATCCTGAGCAGTCCATACAGAAGTTTCCTCTTTATGCCGACCAGCAGCTTCCAATTCGACCTCCCTGCTCCGGCTTAAATACAGCAACTTATACAAATACAAAAATTTAAAACACAATATTCCTCATATCAGGGAAATATTGAACACCCAACGCGTTTCCTCTGCTCACAGGCAGACTTTCTCAAGGGACATGTATTGTATGACTGATTCTATTCTCAGACCAAACTTAAACTTTCAAATTTTCCCGCACTCATTACCTGTTTGTGGGAGGGTAACTAGTATACCATATTACCCTTAATACATAGGCACTAGTACCACAAACAGTCACAGAGATGTGCATTCTATGTCTTCACCTATTCCCTAACATAAATAAAAGAGAGAATCACCAGTATGTAAAATATTTTGAAATTATAAAACCTATTACTAAACCTATTAAAAGTACTTTTTTTAAAAAACTAACTTAATCTCACTTATGGTATTTGACCCCCATTTCATATTGCACTTAATTCATACATTTATGCTTCATGAAAATATAAACTTAATAGTCGTAGCAGATGGTAAAAAATAATAATGGAAAAATTAATGTAAGATAAAAGAACCTAATAAAAGATTATACACACTTCCGTATACTTCTCTATTATTGCACCTATTTATGAACATTTGAGAAGTATTTATTTAATTCATGATGCCCTAATTCATAAATGCCTGCAAATCAATATCAATATTCAGGCCTTTTGGTTCCAGGCAATCTAGGCGATGTATCCATTTTGTCTCACATTTCCTAAGTAATAGTAACCTTCTATTTGGACATGGTCCTGGTTTTATCTGCTCTAATACTCTTATAGACAAGTCTTTGTGATTACTGTTATGCACATTATTAAAGTGACTGGATACACTATGCTTGTCAAATCCTGCCTTTATATTTTCAATATGTTCGTACCATCTTCTTTTTATGGTTCTTTTCGTACGCCCTACATATATTTTCCCACATTTACATAGGAGTTGATAAACCACATACGTGGATTGGCATGTTGTTCTACAATTAATGTTGAACTTTTTACTATTATCATAGTTGTTAACCTCTGTTCCTTTAATAATATTGTCACACATACTGCAATTTTTTCTGCCACATCTATATGTGCCTGCTTTCAATTGTAGCCAATTAGATAGAGTTGTGGGCCCATTTGTATTTATATTCCTTCCTTTTATATTTTTCAATTTTGAAGGAGCTATCAGGCTTTTTAGATTTCTATTCTTTTTGAATATTACGTGTGGATTGTTCCCTATGTGATTTCTTAGAATAGGGTCACCTGTTAGTATTCCCCAATGCTTTTTTAGTATATTCTTAGCCATTTTTGATCCTTCGTTATATGTTGTAATAAACTTCACTTGTGTATTAATATCTTCTTTCTGTTTATGAACTGAGCTTATGACACCCTGTTCCCTTGGAATTACTAAACATTTTTCTTTTCCTCTTTCTACCAGTTCTTTATTATAACCTTTTTGGATTAGTTTATCCTCTAAAATTTTGGCTTCTTTTAAATAGTCCTCGTCATATGTGCAGTTACGTCTTATACGTCTGAACTGTCCATATGGAATATTGTCCTTCCAGCTTTTGAGATGCCCGCTTTTGGCGTTTAGGAAGCCATTTCTATCTGTCAGTTTCCTGAAATTTTTTGTCGCTACTTTATTATCTTTAATGAAAAAAGTGACATCTAAAAAATCAATAGATTCTTTGTTACTATTGTTTGTAAAATTCAGATTACATTGGTTATTATTCATAAATTTTAAGAACTCTATTGATTCCTCACTGGTTCCTTGCCATATCATTATTATATCATCTATATATCTATAGAAACGGTAAATGTTCTTTTTAAAGGGATTATTGTTCCAGATATATAGGTGTTCATAGTGTGCCATATATATATTTGCATATGAGGGGGCCATGGTAGTACCCATGGCCGTACCCCGAATTTGTTTATAGAAATTTCCCTCAAATTGGAAATAGTTGTACTGTAATACAAATTTCATGGCCTCTGTTAAAAATTCCATATGGATATCAGGGATGTTCCAACCCTCACACATGTGTCTAAAGGCCGATATCCCTAAATCATGTGGGATGTTTGTGTAGAGGGCAGAAACATCACATGATATCCATATGTAGTCAGACCTCCATTCCATTCCTTCTAATTTCTGAATTATATCAGATGTGTCTTTGATATATGATTTGATCGTTTTGACTATTGGCTGTAAATACCAGTCTATATATACTGACAAATTACTACTTATAGAGTCTATTCCAGAAATTATAGGCCTCCCTGGGGGCCTATTTCGATCTTTGTGGATTTTTGGTATATGGTAGAAGGTTGGGATCTTTGGGCAGCAATTATAAATAAATCCAAATTCATCACTATTTATTATTTCATTTTCTTTGGCCTTTATCAATTTGTTTCTCAGTATTGTATTGTACTCCATAGTGGGATCCCCTTCTAATTTTTGATACGTAGATATATCATTCAATAGCCTATCTGCCTCATCAATGTAGTCTTGCCTGTTTAGAACGACAATTCCCCCCCCCTTGTCAGCCTGCCTGATCACCACATTAGTGTCACTCATCAGGTCCTTCAAAGCCTTCCTTTCTTGGATAGTGATGTTATCATTAAATTTATGTACAAAATGTTTGGCTTTTTTGTCAAATGCTTCATTAAAGTCCCTAGTTACAAGGTCATTAAACACTCGAATATGTTCACCTTGAGCATGTATGGGATTAAATGTTGATCTACGTTTCAGATTACTATGTTGTATACTGGGTTCTTCCTCATAAGTACTCAAATTTAACAGTTGATCTTCTATATCAGGCTGATCTATTATACATTGGTCTCTTTCTAGAGCCTTCAGAATTGATAGTGATTTAATATCATTAGAATCTAAGATTGACCGATTTCTTGTATATTCATCTTTTAAATAATACCTTTTGAGCGTCATTTTTCGAACAAATTTTTGCAGGTCTATATACATTTCAAACTTGTTGGGGGGATGTTTGGGAGCAAATTTTAATCCTTTTCCTAATATTTTGATCTCATTGTCATTTAATTTTTTACTAGATAGATTAAAAATATCCTGTTTAGCTCTCTCTAGTTCATTCTTGCATTTTTTCTGTCTCTGTACCACTGCCCCTCCTCTACATCCTCTCTTGGTTCCCTTCCTCTTTTCATTGGCTCTCTCCTTATTTCTCTGTCCTGTCTCCAATTCCCCTGATTGTACCATTGGGGTTCTAGGGGGGGGGCCCAATTCTGTCTCTCCCTGGCTAAAAAAGATGATGATGATGATGGTAGACGGGGACCTCTATTTTGGTGTGTGGGATAGTAATCCCTTGGTGTATCACCTTTTGGTTTTGCACCTTCTGTAGTCCATCTATTGATTTCTAATTCATCATTGTTTCTGAACACTTCAAATCTATTTTGTCTTTCCTTATCATACATGCCACTATTTACATTACTCCTATTATGGTTCTCTGATATCCATATGGAATTTTTAACAGAGGCCATGAAATTTGTATTACAGTACAACTATTTCCAATTTGAGGGAAATTTCTATAAACAAATTCGGGGTACGGCCATGGGTACTACCATGGCCCCCTCATATGCAAATATATATATGGCACACTATGAACACCTATATATCTGGAACAATAATCCCTTTAAAAAGAACATTTACCGTTTCTATAGATATATAGATGATATAATAATGATATGGCAAGGAACCAGTGAGGAATCAATAGAGTTCTTAAAATTTATGAATAATAACCAATGTAATCTGAATTTTACAAACAATAGTAACAAAGAATCTATTGATTTTTTAGATGTCACTTTTTTCATTAAAGATAATAAAGTAGCGACAAAAAATTTCAGGAAACTGACAGATAGAAATGGCTTCCTAAACGCCAAAAGCGGGCATCTCAAAAGCTGGAAGGACAATATTCCATATGGACAGTTCAGACGTATAAGACGTAACTGCACATATGACGAGGACTATTTAAAAGAAGCCAAAATTTTAGAGGATAAACTAATCCAAAAAGGTTATAATAAAGAACTGGTAGAAAGAGGAAAAGAAAAATGTTTAGTAATTCCAAGGGAACAGGGTGTCATAAGCTCAGTTCATAAACAGAAAGAAGATATTAATACACAAGTGAAGTTTATTACAACATATAACGAAGGATCAAAAATGGCTAAGAATATACTAAAAAAGCATTGGGGAATACTAACAGGTGACCCTATTCTAAGAAATCACATAGGGAACAATCCACACGTAATATTCAAAAAGAATAGAAATCTAAAAAGCCTGATAGCTCCTTCAAAATTGAAAAATATAAAAGGAAGGAATATAAATACAAATGGGCCCACAACTCTATCTAATTGGCTACAATTGAAAGCAGGCACATATAGATGTGGCAGAAAAAATTGCAGTATGTGTGACAATATTATTAAAGGAACAGAGGTTAACAACTATGATAATAGTAAAAAGTTCAACATTAATTGTAGAACAACATGCCAATCCACGTATGTGGTTTATCAACTCCTATGTAAATGTGGGAAAATATATGTAGGGCGTACGAAAAGAACCATAAAAAGAAGATGGTACGAACATATTGAAAATATAAAGGCAGGATTTGACAAGCATAGTGTATCCAGTCACTTTAATAATGTGCATAACAGTAATCACAAAGACTTGTCTATAAGAGTATTAGAGCAGATAAAACCAGGACCATGTCCAAATAGAAGGTTACTATTACTTAGGAAATGTGAGACAAAATGGATACATCGCCTAGATTGCCTGGAACCAAAAGGCCTGAATATTGATATTGATTTGCAGGCATTTATGAATTAGGGCATCATGAATTAAATAAATACTTCTCAAATGTTCATAAATAGGTGCAATAATAGAGAAGTATACGGAAGTGTGTATAATCTTTTATTAGGTTCTTTTATCTTACATTAATTTTTCCATTATTATTTTTTACCATCTGCTACGACTATTAAGTTTATATTTTCATGAAGCATAAATGTATGAATTAAGTGCAATATGAAATGGGGGTCAAATACCATAAGTGAGATTAAGTTAGTTTTTTAAAAAAAGTACTTTTAATAGGTTTAGTAATAGGTTTTATAATTTCAAAATATTTTACATACTGGTGATTCTCTCTTTTATTTATGTTAGGGAATAGGTGAAGACATAGAATGCACATCTCTGTGACTGTTTGTGGTACTAGTGCCTATGTATTAAGGGTAATATGGTATACTAGTTACCCTCCCACAAACAGGTAATGAGTGCGGGAAAATTTGAAAGTTTAAGTTTGGTCTGAGAATAGAATCAGTCATACAATACATGTCCCTTGAGAAAGTCTGCCTGTGAGCAGAGGAAACGCGTTGGGTGTTCAATATTTCCCTGATATGAGGAATATTGTGTTTTAAATTTTTGTATTTGTATAAGTTGCTGTATTTAAGCCGGAGCAGGGAGGTCGAATTGGAAGCTGCTGGTCGGCATAAAGAGGAAACTTCTGTATGGACTGCTCAGGATTATAACCATCAAGCTAAATTTTGAGCTACAGGCATTTTTATCATCATTATCTTGTAAGTGCAATTTTATATATGTAGGTGTGTCTCCTGAATAAACTCTACTGTGAATCGTGGATGCGCTGTTTTCTTGTTTCTCCTATACATAGTTTTTGCCTCTACGGGACGCACACAGTGGAAGCCCCGTGATACACCAGCAGCACCTGATCAGATTCAAGCAAGATCTGTGGAGTTTCTGTAAGGAGACACCCGCTCCTTCCTTGTACTCGCTGTGGACATCGGCAAAACAGCTTCAACCTGAACTGAACCAAGTGCGGTCTGTAATCATTTTTTTGTATCTTGTTTGCCTTGGGAACCACTGCCAAAAAACTATAAAAGAACAATTGTGGTACAAATACGGAGCGGTAAAGGACTAATTGTAACTTTGTTTGTGGCTACACGCTTATATTAGGAGACGTGTATGACATTTTAACAGCAATTTTTATTTCCATGTTTTCTATTAATTTTTCTGACGATAATTGCTGTGTATAATATTTTCTCTTGGTATTTGCATTTATATTAACCCTATTGCAAATTAATACTTGAAAATACCTTAAATTACTCTATCTGGATAATACCCAGGGTCACTATAGACGTGTGCCTCCAATTGCAAACAGTAGCGCTGTTAGTATTCTCTCAAATTTTGTTTCCTCACATTCCTGTGGTTGTACAGCTGCACTATGAGCTTGGAGACACACGCTGAGGCCAGTCAGGGAACACCGGTTGATACATGCAATGAAATGCAGATAGCAATTGATAAAGATTCAGATAGACAAATAAGCAATAGGGAAACCTCCTACGATGATATAGATAAGAACGTAACATCCCAAACTGAAACATTAAATTACAGAGTAAGGTCACATGACCTATTAGGAGAAATAGAGACTACCCAACATAGTATAGAAGACGTTACATCACTATTGAGAACTCTGGAAAAATTGCTGATTAGTGACGTAAAAGAGTGGCAGGACTTAACCCTTTTGGATAACTACGTACTTCATAATATCATTCCAAGAGGGCTGAGAATATTTAAGTATCCTGCTTTCAATCTTGATGATGTTGAATTCTCCTCAGAGTGGGATAGTATTCTACATGAGTGCTCCATGAAATTAATCAAGCTTTTGATTAAATATAGGGAAATGAGAGTAAAAAACTTAAAAACTGAAATTGATAAATTAGAGAATAAGATTACATCACAGTTAAATGAAGAAAAAGTTCGTACATTACATAAGAACATAATAGCTAGAACAAATGCATTTAACTTGGAAATAAGGGGCAAAAAAGCACAAAAACTAAAGAGAGACATAGAGGACTATAAGAAAGAGGATTTATTTCCTCTAAAAAATAAAAAGAAAGGAGGGAACAAAATTAGAAGCATAATAGAACCAAATAAGATCGTAGCCAAAAATGATTCAGTAGAAAAATTGTCTCTAGAACAAAATAGAAAAGCAGATAATAAAATATCAGTAAATAAGGAGAATACGTGGGAATTAGTAGGTAATAAAAATAAACATATGTATAAACCTAATGGCAGTAATGTATATAATGATCATCCTAAGAAAGAGAACCATAATAGGAGTAATGTAAATAGTGGCATGTATGATAAGGAAAGACAAAATAGATTTGAAGTGTTCAGAAACAATGATGAATTAGAAATCAATAGATGGACTACAGAAGGTGCAAAACCAAAAGGTGATACACCAAGGGATTACTATCCCACACACCAAAATAGAGGTCCCCGTCTACCATCATCATCATCATCTTTTTTAGCCAGGGAGAGACAGAATTGGGCCCCCCCCCTAGAACCCCAATGGTACAATCAGGGGAATTGGAGACAGGACAGAGAAATAAGGAGAGAGCCAATGAAAAGAGGAAGGGAACCAAGAGAGGATGTAGAGGAGGGGCAGTGGTACAGAGACAGAAAAAATGCAAGAATGAACTAGAGAGAGCTAAACAGGATATTTTTAATCTATCTAGTAAAAAATTAAATGACAATGAGATCAAAATATTAGGAAAAGGATTAAAATTTGCTCCCAAACATCCCCCCAACAAGTTTGAAATGTATATAGACCTGCAAAAATTTGTTCGAAAAATGACGCTCAAAAGGTATTATTTAAAAGATGAATATACAAGAAATCGGTCAATCTTAGATTCTAATGATATTAAATCACTATCAATTCTGAAGGCTCTAGAAAGAGACCAATGTATAATAGATCAGCCTGATATAGAAGATCAACTGTTAAATTTGAGTACTTATGAGGAAGAACCCAGTATACAACATAGTAATCTGAAACGTAGATCAACATTTAATCCCATACATGCTCAAGGTGAACATATTCGAGTGTTTAATGACCTTGTAACTAGGGACTTTAATGAAGCATTTGACAAAAAAGCCAAACATTTTGTACATAAATTTAATGATAACATCACTATCCAAGAAAGGAAGGCTTTGAAGGACCTGATGAGTGACACTAATGTGGTGATCAGGCAGGCTGACAAGGGGGGGGGAATTGTCGTTCTAAACAGGCAAGACTACATTGATGAGGCAGATAGGCTATTGAATGATATATCTACGTATCAAAAATTAGAAGGGGATCCCACTATGGAGTACAATACAATACTGAGAAACAAATTGATAAAGGCCAAAGAAAATGAAATAATAAATAGTGATGAATTTGGATTTATTTATAATTGCTGCCCAAAGATCCCAACCTTCTACCATATACCAAAAATCCACAAAGATCGAAATAGGCCCCCAGGGAGGCCTATAATTTCTGGAATAGACTCTATAAGTAGTAATTTGTCAGTATATATAGACTGGTATTTACAGCCAATAGTCAAAACGATCAAATCATATATCAAAGACACATCTGATATAATTCAGAAATTAGAAGGAATGGAATGGAGGTCTGACTACATATGGATATCATGTGATGTTTCTGCCCTCTACACAAACATCCCACATGATTTAGGGATATCGGCCTTTAGACACATGTGTGAGGGTTGGAACATCCCTGATATCCATATGGAATTTTTAACAGAGGCCATGAAATTTGTATTACAGTACAACTATTTCCAATTTGAGGGAAATTTCTATAAACAAATTCGGGGTACGGCCATGGGTACTACCATGGCCCCCTCATATGCAAATATATATATGGCACACTATGAACACCTATATATCTGGAACAATAATCCCTTTAAAAAGAACATTTACCGTTTCTATAGATATATAGATGATATAATAATGATATGGCAAGGAACCAGTGAGGAATCAATAGAGTTCTTAAAATTTATGAATAATAACCAATGTAATCTGAATTTTACAAACAATAGTAACAAAGAATCTATTGATTTTTTAGATGTCACTTTTTTCATTAAAGATAATAAAGTAGCGACAAAAAATTTCAGGAAACTGACAGATAGAAATGGCTTCCTAAACGCCAAAAGCGGGCATCTCAAAAGCTGGAAGGACAATATTCCATATGGACAGTTCAGACGTATAAGACGTAACTGCACATATGACGAGGACTATTTAAAAGAAGCCAAAATTTTAGAGGATAAACTAATCCAAAAAGGTTATAATAAAGAACTGGTAGAAAGAGGAAAAGAAAAATGTTTAGTAATTCCAAGGGAACAGGGTGTCATAAGCTCAGTTCATAAACAGAAAGAAGATATTAATACACAAGTGAAGTTTATTACAACATATAACGAAGGATCAAAAATGGCTAAGAATATACTAAAAAAGCATTGGGGAATACTAACAGGTGACCCTATTCTAAGAAATCACATAGGGAACAATCCACACGTAATATTCAAAAAGAATAGAAATCTAAAAAGCCTGATAGCTCCTTCAAAATTGAAAAATATAAAAGGAAGGAATATAAATACAAATGGGCCCACAACTCTATCTAATTGGCTACAATTGAAAGCAGGCACATATAGATGTGGCAGAAAAAATTGCAGTATGTGTGACAATATTATTAAAGGAACAGAGGTTAACAACTATGATAATAGTAAAAAGTTCAACATTAATTGTAGAACAACATGCCAATCCACGTATGTGGTTTATCAACTCCTATGTAAATGTGGGAAAATATATGTAGGGCGTACGAAAAGAACCATAAAAAGAAGATGGTACGAACATATTGAAAATATAAAGGCAGGATTTGACAAGCATAGTGTATCCAGTCACTTTAATAATGTGCATAACAGTAATCACAAAGACTTGTCTATAAGAGTATTAGAGCAGATAAAACCAGGACCATGTCCAAATAGAAGGTTACTATTACTTAGGAAATGTGAGACAAAATGGATACATCGCCTAGATTGCCTGGAACCAAAAGGCCTGAATATTGATATTGATTTGCAGGCATTTATGAATTAGGGCATCATGAATTAAATAAATACTTCTCAAATGTTCATAAATAGGTGCAATAATAGAGAAGTATACGGAAGTGTGTATAATCTTTTATTAGGTTCTTTTATCTTACATTAATTTTTCCATTATTATTTTTTACCATCTGCTACGACTATTAAGTTTATATTTTCATGAAGCATAAATGTATGAATTAAGTGCAATATGAAATGGGGGTCAAATACCATAAGTGAGATTAAGTTAGTTTTTTAAAAAAAGTACTTTTAATAGGTTTAGTAATAGGTTTTATAATTTCAAAATATTTTACATACTGGTGATTCTCTCTTTTATTTATGTTAGGGAATAGGTGAAGACATAGAATGCACATCTCTGTGACTGTTTGTGGTACTAGTGCCTATGTATTAAGGGTAATATGGTATACTAGTTACCCTCCCACAAACAGGTAATGAGTGCGGGAAAATTTGAAAGTTTAAGTTTGGTCTGAGAATAGAATCAGTCATACAATACATGTCCCTTGAGAAAGTCTGCCTGTGAGCAGAGGAAACGCGTTGGGTGTTCAATATTTCCCTGATATGAGGAATATTGTGTTTTAAATTTTTGTATTTGTATAAGTTGCTGTATTTAAGCCGGAGCAGGGAGGTCGAATTGGAAGCTGCTGGTCGGCATAAAGAGGAAACTTCTGTATGGACTGCTCAGGATTATAACCATCAAGCTAAATTTTGAGCTACAGGCATTTTTATCATCATTATCTTGTAAGTGCAATTTTATATATGTAGGTGTGTCTCCTGAATAAACTCTACTGTGAATCGTGGATGCGCTGTTTTCTTGTTTCTCCTATACATAGTTTTTGCCTCTACGGGACGCACACAGTGGAAGCCCCGTGATACACCAGCAGCACCTGATCAGATTCAAGCAAGATCTGTGGAGTTTCTGTAAGGAGACACCCGCTCCTTCCTTGTACTCGCTGTGGACATCGGCAAAACAGCTTCAACCTGAACTGAACCAAGTGCGGTCTGTAATCATTTTTTTGTATCTTGTTTGCCTTGGGAACCACTGCCAAAAAACTATAAAAGAACAATTGTGGTACAAATACGGAGCGGTAAAGGACTAATTGTAACTTTGTTTGTGGCTACACGCTTATATTAGGAGACGTGTATGACATTTTAACAGCAATTTTTATTTCCATGTTTTCTATTAATTTTTCTGACGATAATTGCTGTGTATAATATTTTCTCTTGGTATTTGCATTTATATTAACCCTATTGCAAATTAATACTTGAAAATACCTTAAATTACTCTATCTGGATAATACCCAGGGTCACTATAGACGTGTGCCTCCAATTGCAAACAGTAGCGCTGTTAGTATTCTCTCAAATTTTAGGCTAGGGTTATTTTATTTTGGGGGGGCTTTTTTTGTTGATTTCACGAGATCTCTGTCCGCCTCCTCAGAGCAGGCGGACAGGTTATGGAGCAGCAGTCTTTAGACCGCTGCTTTATAACTGGTGTTTCTGGCTCCTATGGTCCTTCAATATGATAAATGGGCCCCCTAGCATAAAATGTTAGGGTTAAAAAAAATTGCACCAAACACAAGATAAATACATTAAAATAAAGTGTTACACTCATATATACGCTATCTGAAACAATTTATTTATATAAATATTAATAAAATATTATATAAGGGTGAAAAGGTATATCGGATATGACAAGTTGTTTAAATGGAAAAGGCTATATTGTATAAATGTGTCTAAATATGTGCATGGGTGTGTATATAAATAAATAAATAAATAAATAAATAAATATATATATATATATATATATATATATATATATATACTGTGTGGGTGTGTTTATATATTTGTATATACATGTGTATATTTATGTATTTATATGTGTATATACTGTACATATTTATTTAAATACATTTATATATATATATATATATATATATATATATATATATATATACTGTATACAGTGGGGCAAAAAAGTATTTAGTCAGCCACCAATTGTGCAAGTTCTCCCACTTAAGAAGATGAGAGAGGTCTGTAATTTTCATCATAGGTATTTTTAACTATGAGAGACAAAATGTGGAAACAAATCTAGACAATCACATTGTCTGATTTGGAAAGAATTTATTTGCAAATTATGGTGGAAAATAAGTATTTGGTCACCTACAAACAAGCAAGATTTCTGGCTCTCACAGACCTGTATCTTCTTCTTTAAGAGGCTCATCTGTCCTCCACTCATTACCTGTATTAATGGCACTTGTTTGAACTTGTTATCAGTAAAAAAGGCACCTGTCCACAACCTCAAACAGTCACACTCCAAACTCCACTATGGTGAAGACCAAAGAGCTGTCGAAGGACACCAGAAACAAAATTGTAGATCTGCACCAGGCTGGGAAGACTTCATCTGCAATAGGCAAACAGTTTGGTGTGAAGAAATCAACTGTGGGAGCAATAATTAGAAAATGGAAGACATACAAGACCACTGATAATCTCCCTCGATCTGGGGCTCCACGCAAGATCTCACCCCATGGGGTCAAAATGATCACAAGAACGGTGAGCAAACATCCCAGAACCACACGGGGGGACCTAGTGAATGACCTGCAGAGAGCTGGGACCAACATACAAAGGCTACCATCATTAACACACTATGCCGCCAGGGACTCAGATCCTGCAGTGCCAGATGTGTCCCCCTGCTTAAGCCAGTACATGTCCGGGCCCATCTGAAGTATGCTAGAAAGCATTTGGATGATCCAGAAGCGGATTGGGAGAATGTCATATGGTCAGATGAAACCAAAGTAGTTTGGTAGAAACACAACTCGACGTGTTTGGAGGAGAGAGAATGCTGAGTTGCAACCAAAGAACACCATACCTACTGTGAAGCATGGGGGTGGCAACATCATGCTTTGGGGCTGTTTCTCTGCAAAGAGAACAGGACGACTGATCCGTGTACATGAAAGAATGAATGGGGCCATGTATCGTGAGATTTTGAGTGCAAACCTCCTTCCATCAGCAAGGGCATTGAAGATGAAACGTGGCTGGGTCTTTCAGCATGACAATGATCCCAAACACACCGCCGGGCAACAAAGGAGTGGCTTCATAAGAAGCATTTCAAGGTCCTTGAGTGGCCTAGCCAGTCTCCAGATCTCAACCCTAGCCAGTCTCCAGATCTCAACCCCATAGAAAACCTTTGGAGGGAGTTGAAAGTCCGTGTTGCCCAGTGACAGCCCCAAAACATCACTGCTCGAGAGGAGATCTGCATGCAGGAATGGGCCAACATACCAGCAACAGTGTGTGACAACCTTGTGAAGACTTACAGAATAGTTTGACCTCTGTCATTGCCAACAAAGGATATATAACAAAGTATTGAGATGAACTTTTGATATTGACCAAATACTTATTTTCCACCATAATTTGCAAATAAATTATTTCCAAATCAGACAATGTGATTGTCTGGATTTGTTTCCACATTTTGTCTCTCATAGCTGAGGTATACCTATGATGAAAATTACAGGCCTTTCTCATCTTCTTAAGTGGGAGAACTTGCACAATTGGTGGCTGACTAAATACTTTTTTGCCCCACTGTATATATACACTTTTGAGCCCTTTCCACTCAAATACCTTAAAACTTGAAAAAGCATTTTTAATCAATTTTAATATTTTAAAATGTTAATTACTGTGTATTTAATATACAAATTTTACATCCAAAAAAATGTATTTTATATATATGTATATTAAAAAAAAGACAATTTTCTTCTATGTGAGAAACATGGTGTAGGGATAAATTCTTGAAGTTAGAGCGCATCGAGCAAAGAAATTATTTAGAGCTCCTCTAGAACCAAATGTGTAAAACAAGTACGCCAAATGTGGATAAGTCCTAGCTCCTCCCCTATCTGTCCTTTCCAAAAAATAGATAAAATAAAAAGTAATTTATAGTTGTATTAGAAGAAGTGCTACAAATGCAAGGACTAACTGTTATTAATTAAAAATATCAATTTCTAAATATAAAATCTCTTATTATTTATTTTATTAAAAAAATATATTTAAAAACAATAATTAATCTATACCTAGCACACATCCCATTCAACATATCTTAGTTAAAAAGGGACATCTCCCTTATTATAACCTATAATCTGCGGAACCACTTTAAGATAATGTCTCAAACAGACTTACGGCTAGATTTAGAGTTTTGTCGGTAACGACCCACGTAGCTAACGCTGGATTTTTTCTGGCCGCACCTTTAAAATAACTCTGGTATTGAGAGTCCACAGAATGGCTGCGTTAGGCTCCAAAAAGGAGCGTAGAGCATATTTAACGCAACTTCAACTCTCGATACCAGAGTTGCTTACGGAAGCGGCCAGCCTCAAAAACGTGCTCGTGCACGATTCCCCCATAGATAACAATGGGGCTGTTTGAGCTGAAAAAAAACCTAACACCTGCAAAAAAGCCGCGTTCAGCTCCTAACGCAGCCCCATTGTTGTCTATGGGGAAACACTTCCTACGTCTGCACCTAACACTCTAACATGTACCCCGAGTCTAAACACCCCTAACCTTACACTTATTAACCCCTAATCTGCCGCCCCCGCTATCGCTGACCCCTGCATATTATTATTAACCCCTAATCTGCCGCTCCGTAAACCGCCGCTACTTACATTATCCCTATGTACCCCTAATCTGCTGCCCCTAACACCGCCAACCCCTATATTATATTTATTAACCCCTAATCTGCCCCCCACAACGTCGCCTCCACCTGCCTACACTTATTAACCCCTAATCTGCTGAGCGGACCGCACCGATATTATAATAAAGTTATTAACCCCTAATCCGCCTCACTAACCCTATAATAAATAGTATTAACCCCTAATCTGCCCTCCCTAACATCGCCGACACCTAACTTCAAACATTAACCCCTAATCTGCCGACTGGAGCTCACCGCTATTCTAATAAATGTATTAACCCCTAAAGCTAAGTCTAACCCTAACACTAACACCCCCCTAAGTTAAATATAATTTAAATCTAACGAAATTAATTAACTATTATTAAATAAATTATTCCTATTTAAAGCTAAATACTTACCTGTAAAATAAATCCTAATATAGCTACAATATAAATTATAATTATATTATAGCTATTTTAGGATTTATATTTATTTTACAGGTAACTGTATTTATTTTAACCAGGTACAATAGCTATTAAATAGTTAAGAACTATTTAATAGCTAAAATAGTTAAAATAATTACAAAATTACCTGTAAAATAAATCCTAACCTAAGTTACAATTAAACCTATCACTACACTATCAATAAATAAATTAAATAAAATACCTACAATTACACCTAACACTACACTATCAATAAATGAATTAAATACAATATCTACAAATAAATACAATTAAATAAACTAACTAAAGTACAAAAAATAAAAAAGAACTAAGTTACAAAAAATAAAAAATATTTACAAACATAAGAAAAATATTACAACAATTTTAAACTAATTACACCTACTCTAAGCCCCCTAATAAAATAACAAAGCCCCCCAAAATAAAAAATGCCCTACCCTATTCTAAATTACAAAAGTTCAAAGCTCTTTTACCTTACCAGCCCTGAACAGGGCCCTTTGAGGGGCATGCCCCAAGAAATTCAGCTCTTTTGCCTGTAAAAAAAAAAAACATACAATACCCCCCCCAACATTACAACCCACCACCCACATACCCCTAATCTAACCCAAACCCCCCTTAAATAAACCTAACACTAAGCCCCTGAAGATCTTCCTACCTTGTCTTCACCTCACCGGGTATCACACCGATCCGTCCTGGCTCCGATATCTTCATCCAACGACTGAAGAAGTCCAGAAGAGGGTCCAAAGTCTTCATCCTATCCAGGAAGAAGAGTAGATCCGGACCGGCAACCATCTTCTTCCAAGCGGCATCTTCTATCTTCATCCGATGAGGACCGGCTCCATCGTGAAGACATCCAGCGCGGACCCATCTTCTTCCGACGACGACTTCCCGACGAATGACGGTTCCTTTAAGGGACGTCATCCAAGATGGCGTCCCTCGAATTCCGATTGGCTGATAGGATTCTATCAGCCAATCGGAATTAAGGAATGCGAGCTCAATCTGATTGGCTGATATGATCGGCCAATCGGATTGAACTTGATTCTGATTGGCTGATTCCATCAGCCAATCAGAATTTTCCTACCTTAATTCCGATTGGCTGATAGAATCCTATCAGCCAATCGGAATTCGAGGGACGCCATCTTGGATGACGTCCCTTAAAGGAGCCTTCATTCGTCGGTAGTCCGTCGGGCCAGCAGGATGTTACGCGTCGGAGGTCTGCAAGATGGATCCGGAAGAAAGAAGATTGAAGATGCCGTTGATAGAAGACTTCAGCCGGATCATGGACCTCTTCAGCTCCCGCTTGGATGATGACTTCAGCCGGATCATGGACATCTTCAGCTCCCTGCTTGGGCTTGGATCAGGACATCGGAGGAGCTCTTCTGGATCGATCGGTGAACCTGGTATGGTGAAGGTAAGGTAGGAAGATCTTCAGGAGCTTAGTGTTAGGTTTATTTAAGGGGGGTTTGGGTTAGATTAGGGGTATGTGGGTGGTGGGTTGTAATGTTGGGGGGGTATTGTATGTGTTTTTTTTACAGGCAAAAAAGCTGAATTCTTTGGGGCATGACCCGCAAAGGGCCCTGTTCAGGGCTGGTAAGGTAAAAGAGCTTTGAACTTTAGTAATTTAGAATAGGGTAGGGCATTTTTTTATTTTGGGGGTCTTTGTTATTTTATTAGGGGGCTTAGAGTAGGTGTAATTAGTTTAAAATTGTTGTAATATTTTTCTGATGTTTGTAAATATTTTTTTATTTTTTGTAACTTAGTTCTTTTTTATTTTTTGTACTTTAGTTAGTTTATTTCATTGTATTTATTTGTAGATATTGTATTTAATTAATGTATTGATAGTGTAGTGTTAGGTTTAATTGTAACTTAGGTTAGGATTTATTTTACAGGTAATTTTGTAATTATTTTAACTATTTTAGCTATTAAATAGTTCTTAACTATTTAATAGCTATTGTACCTGGTTAAAATAAATACAAAGTTACCTGTAAAATAAATATAAATCCTAAAATAGCTATAATATAATTATAATTTATATTGTAGCTATATTAGGATTTATTTTCCAGGTAAGTATTTAGCTTTAAATAGGAATAATTTATTTAATAAGAGTTAATTAATTTCGTTAGATTTAAATTATATTTAACTTAGGGGGGGTGTTAGTGTTAGGGTTAGACTTAGCTTTAGGGGTTAATACATTTATTAGAATAGCGGTGAGCTCCAGTCGGCAGATTAGGGGTTAATGTTTGAAGTTAGGTGTCGGCGATGTTAGGGAGGGCAGATTAGGGGTTAATACTATTTATTATAGGGTTAGTGAGGCGGATTAGGGGTTAATAACTTTATTATAGTAGCGGTGCGGTCCACTCGGCAGATTAGGGGTTAATAAGTGTAGGCAGGTGGAGGCGACGTTGAGGGGGGCAGATTAGGGGTTAATAAATATAATATAGGGGTCGGCGGTGTTAGGGGCAGCAGATTAGGGGTACATAAGTATAACGTAGGTGGCGGTCGGCAGATTAGGGATTAATAATTGTAGGTAGCTGGCAGCGACGTTGTGGGGGGCAGGTTAGGGGTTAATAAATATAATATAGGGGTCGGCGTTGTTAGGGGCAGCAGATTAGGGGTACATAAGTATAACGTAGGTGGCAGTCGGCAGATTAGGGGTTAAAAAAATTAATCGAGTGGCGGCGATGTGGGGGGACCTCAGTTTAGGGGTACATAGGTAGTTTATGGGTGTTAGTGTACTTTAGAGCACAGTAGTTAAGAGCTTTATGAACCGGCGTTAGCCCAGAAAGCTCTTAACTACTGACTTTTTTCTGCGGCTGGAGTTTTTCGTTAGATTTCTAACACTCACTTCAGACACGACTCTAAATACCGGAGTTAGGAAGATCCCATTGAAAATATAGGATACGCAATTGACGTAAGGGGATCTGCGGTATGGAAAAGTCGCGGCTGAAAAGTGAGCGTTAGACCCTTTCCTGACTGACTCCAAATACCGGCGGTAGCCTAAAACCAGCGTTAGGAGCCTCTAACGCTGGTTTTCACGGCTACCGCCAAAATCTAAATCTAGGCCTAAGTGTGGTAACCATTGTATTCACTGAATATAAAATGTTGCAAATATGAAAACTAATGTTGGGTTACAATGAGCTGTTGCTTATTGTAATATCCCATGACTTCCACTTCACACTTTCATATCTTCATAGTGGGATGTTGTCATATCACATTGCTGTACCTTTAATTCCAAGTATCTCCCTTTCCAACTGCCTTATTTAAACCAGCTTCAAACTCTCCACATTGCTTGATTAATTGCAAGCAGTAAGCTGTTCACTTCTCAATCGTTGTGGATCTTGTTGTCTCTTCTTACTCGCTCTTCTAATCACCTGACCGGCATTTGTATCGTCAGACGTCAGACGCCACAGCCATACGGTGTCTGACTCCTGCTTCCAGCCGCTCTCTTCAGCTAGTCTCAGGACTGCAAGTTTTCCCACAAGTCTTTTGTAAAGGACGGTTTATATGAACCTTCAGTCTAGAATTCTGTTTGTACATATAACAAGTGACGCCACCGTATGTTGTTTGCCACATGCTGTTCTGATTCAGCTCCTCTCTTCTTGATACTGTTTCTTTAATATCTGCTGGTCTACAATTTACGGATTGCTGGTATACAAAACAAACTACAGATGTTATCAACGTTCTTACCAGTGTCTGTGGCTAGTTATAGGATCCCCTGTATGTTTTTCTTTTTCCTTGTAATGCCGTGTTGACATTATTCAGCAATCTGCTTGGCCTTCTCATCCAGCACTTGCAGTTTGCAAATTAAAACACTCAACCTTACTCACAAAACATTAAAACATATGACGCTCAAAATTAATTAATACTATTCTCATTCACACTCTTCATTCTCTATATCTTCATTTGTTAAGTTTATCTCTTATCTTCTTCCTCTCCTCAGGGTACTAATTCCAAATTACCAGAGCTTTATATCCCAATAAACTATGTGATACTATGTGATAAATGGGGATATATCCAATTCAGAATTAAGACCAGACGAGAAGAGTATCTGCATTTTATAAATAAGCTCCTCCAATTATATGGAGCAATCTTTGTTCGAAATTACCCCCCCTCCAATCGGGCCCTATTTTCTAAACCCCCCAATACTTAAAGTATTTTAAGTTGTTATTGTGTACCTCCCTAAAATGATAATATAGATGTGTGTCTTGGATCCCTATCTCAATACATGAAAGATGTTTCCTAATTTGTTTCCTAGGGTTCTTGCTGTGTCTCCTATGTATTGCTTCTGACAGGAAAATGTCTTTTAAAGGAAATGTATAATTATTTTGGCTTGATTGGATTATTTTACACTTATTGCCATACTTACAGGCTCTACATAATATTATTTTTTACCTCTCTAAACTCACTTGGGGCTAGTATACTTTTAAGATTCCTGGCCCTTCTAAAGACTATACTAGGGTATGTTGGCATTTTATTTCCTATTATGGGGCCAGTTTGAATCAGGTGCCAAATGTTTTTTCATAATTTTAATCAGAAGATGGTTATCACAATTAAAATCTGTCACCAGGGGAACATTAATTTAATCTGATTCTCTATTAATAGTGTTATCACAAAGAATAACAATGGCACTACTTAGGTTTAGAAACAAGTTCTCCCTTGTATGATCATTTATAATAATGGTTTCTTAGGGAATGGTGCTTGTACTTGTCATAAATTTAACAACAAATCAGTAAAAAAATGCTAAAAGAGTACAAATGTAGCACTCATGAATGTTGTAAGAAAATTTTGATATACAGCAACGGAGAAAAAATATATAAAACTTAACTTTTCCAAAAATTGATTTAAAACTAAGGGTATACATATGACATTAAAATAAGCACATGCCTACTAAAGCTGGGCTGTATATGGCCCTATCGTTAAAGGAAACTGTATAGGTGATTAAAGGTGTCCAATGTGTAGACAACCCGAGGGTGGGTAAAAACCACTATTCTAATATCCACCAGACCAGAAATATGCAAATTATATAGGTAGATGGTACTAAGTTCCAAATATACAAAGCATTTGAATTAGTGGGATACACAATACCTATACCTGTTATTTAGGTTCATTAATACATTCTCTGGAAATACCAGAGACCTATACCGTTGGGTTTACCGTTAGTTATAACTTTCAAATATATGACTCCAGATGCTAAGTTCTAAATTTATATAGAATAAACTCGTTATGGAAATACTGAATACCTATACTAGTTAATTTACCATATTAATACATTCTCTGGAAATACCAGAGACCTATACCATTTAGTTATCCGTTGGTAATAACTTGTAGCTATGTGTGGTGTAAGTGTACCACACTCAAGATGCTTAATTCCATATATATATAAGGTATTCACGTTGTGGGGATATTAAATACCTGTACCTGTTAGTTTACCGTATTGATACATTTCTCTGGAAATACCAGGGACGTGTACCATTTAGTTTACCGTTAGTTATAACTAGCAGATATGTAATGAAAAAGTGCCCTATTTCAGATGCTAAGATCCAAATATATATAAAGCATTCACGTGGGTGGGATACTAAAAGACCTATACCTGTTAGTTTACCATATTAATGTATTCTCTGGAAATACCAGAGACCTTTACCATTTAGTTTACCGTTAGTTAAAGCTCAAATATGAAAGTGTACCACACTTCAGATGCTAAGTTTCATATAATGCTTTGCGTTGTGCGGATACTAAATACCTATACCTGTTAGTTTACTGTAATAATAAATTCTCTGGGAATACCTGAGACCTATACCATTTAGTTTACCGTTAGTTATCACTTCCAGATATGTACCACACTTCCCAATTAATTGAACCAGTGATCTACCTCTCTGGATATCCCAGAGACCTATACCATTGGATTAATCTAGCTAAAAAAGGCCTGGGCCAAATTAGCGTCCTGAGCTGTAGTGAGGGAAACTTTCAAAGCGGTTGTTATGACCTAGAGTACCTTATCAGTTATTGTAAATAAGTTAGTAGGCATGGCATTTAAAACATGAACAAAACACAGGGAAGGGAGAGGGGGACGCCACTGACGAGTTTTGCAGTAGTAGCTGTTTCAAAGGGCTCTCTATCTTTATATAGCAGAAAGCTACTTCAGTCGTTATTATCTACCTGTTCTTTCACTCTCCTTATTATTTGTGGATTATACACACTTTCTGTTCTAGAACCTCTACTTGTTTATCATAGTCAGCTAGTCTTCAGCAGTTTCTTTTCATCCTAAGGTGGCGACCTTTGGGGATATTTTCCTTCCATTGCCTAAAGTGGCAGCTGTTATAATGAATCAGATTATTGGCATCCCCCTTCTTGAAGGGTGTCGTAGTGACTAAATCTTCTCCTACTACTTTAATATCTAACTTGACAAACATATAGGTGAAACTAATACCTATATTGTTAGAATTCATCCCTATCATAAACTCCTCTAGTTTTTCTAAATTACCCTTCCAAACAAAGAAAATGTTGTCTATGTATCTTTTGTACAGGACAAGACTTGTACCGAGCCTATGTGGGGCTATAAATTTCTCCTCTCACTTACCCAAGAAGAGATTGGCATAGCTGGCTGCGAATATTGTGCTCGTCGCCATTTTCTTGGTTTGTAGGTCAAATTTACCATTGAATGGAAAATAATTCTGATTTAAAATAAACTTTATTTCATTTAATAAAATCTTTTTGTTCTCTATTCAATGTAGCATCCCTCTCCGTGATTAACTCTACAGCTTCAAGCCCCAGTTCATGTTGAATACTAGTATAGAGCAAAGATACATCACATGTTCCCAATATATAATTATCTTCCCATTTTATCTGATTTATACACCTTGATATATCTGTTGTATCCTTAAGGAATTATGGTAATATTTTAACATATTTCTGTAAGAATCTGTCTATATATTGTGATAAATTTGACATTAGGGACTCCCCGGTGGATTGACCAGATCCTTGTTTTTCTTTGGTAAAAAATAAAAAATGGGGATTTTTGGAAATTTGGGATATAAGAAGTCATATTCCCTTTTATATAAAATGCCCTTCTCTTTAGCCCCATCTAGCATTTCATTAATCTGGTGGATTTTTTTAGTTTAATCTAATTTTAATTCCTTATATGTTTCCTGATCGCTCAGGAGCCTGTTTGCTTCTTTCAAGTATAGCGAGTTCGCTGGCTTTATTATTAATTCTTTATTATATTGGAGATGTTTTATTATTTGTTTCTCACTATTTGTTAAATTTCGGGAAGCATTTTTGTTTAATTTGACTTTTGAAATATATTTTTGTACTAATTTTTCAAATAATTCAAGGTTTCTCCCTTTTTCATTGGATGGATAAAATGTATAATTTAATTGTAGATCTATATGTATGTTTGATATCTTATGTATTTATTTCTATACTCTTATTTGTGTCATTTACCATCAAATTCCTTTCTATTAGTTTTTTAGCAAAATATCTTTTTTTTATATATATTTTTATTGAGGTAATAATTTGGCATACAAACACAAATTGCAGCAGTATACAGTAGAAATCTAAATTTGCTTATGACATATTACAATGTGTAGGTTATATATTGATAGACATTACACATGGTCTCAGTTGCACTAAGCAAAGCGAAAAACAGAATCACCTGCTGCAAGAATAAAAGAGGTAAAACAACAATTCAAGAAAATGCCAATAAAAGTTTTGAACCTTCTTATCCATCTAAGAGGCCACTCTTGGACCTCATAACAAAACATATTAAACAGCTATAGCGGAAGGTTACCCCAAAGGTAAGAGGCCTCTTATGGATCTCATTATGAAAACCTCAGATTTTAGTTTTATTGCACTGTGTTATTACTAGATAGGGGAAAAATGAAATTTATTTTCAATGGAATAAATTTACCATGGGAGTCTAGAGCATAAGGGCATGGCTGAGCTACATAGAGTTATAAGTTAGAACATATGTCTCAAGGCGCACATGGTTATGATTATAAAGTGCTGATTAGGAGAGAATAAAGGACATGCACCTATATATTGTGAGCTATAAATTTGCAGGGCAAATGCTTTGGCCAATAAAATAATTCACAATCTATTGGAAGGAGTATTTGGCAGGGACATAGGAAAAAAACACTTCACATTATATGCTTACCCTATTGTTAAACTAAGTTGAGGGTTCATGGTAGATATTATTATTATTATTTTTAAGACAGCTATTAGGTATATACAGGGAGTGCAGAATTATTAGGCAAGTTGTATTTTTGAGGATTAATTTTATTATTGAACAACAACCATGTTCTCAATGAACCCAAAAAACTCATTAATATCAAAGCTGAATAGTTTTGGAAGTAGTTTTTAGTTTGTTTTTAGTTATAGCTATTTTAGGGGGATATCTGTGTGTGCAGGTGACTATTACTGTGCATAATTATTAGGCAACTTAACAAAAAACAAATATATACCCATTTCAATTATTTATTTTTACCAGTGAAACCAATATAACATCTCAACATTCACAAATATACATTTCTGACATTCAAAAACAAAACAAAAACAAATCAGTGACCAATATAGCCACCTTTCTTTGCAAGGACACTCAAAAGCCTGCCATCCATGGATTCTGTCAGTGTTTTGATCTGTTCACCATCAACATTGCGTGCAGCAGCAACCACAGCCTCCCAGACACTGTTCAGAGAGGTGTACTGTTTTCCCTCCTTGTAAATCTCACATTTGATGATGGACCACAGGTTCTCAATGGGGTTCAGATCAGGTGAACAAGGAGGCCATGTCATTAGATTTTCTTCTTTTATACCCTTTCTTGCCAGCCACGCTGTGGAGTACTTGGACGCGTGTGATGGAGCATTGTCCTGCATGAAAATGTTTTTCTTGAAGGATGCAGACTTCTTCCTGTACCACTGCTTGAAGAAGGTGTCTTCCAGAAACTGGCAGTAGGACTGGGAGTTGAGCTTGACTCCATCCTCAACCCGAAAAGGCCCCACAAGCTCATCTTTGATGATAACAGCCCAAACCAGTACTCCACCTCCACCTTGCTGGCGTCTGAGTCGGACTGGAGCTCTCTGCCCTTTACCAATCCAGCCCATCAAGACGCACTCTCATTTCATCAGTCCATAAAACCTTAGAAAAATCAGTCTTGAGATATTTCTTGGCCCAGTCTTTACGTTTTAGCTTGTGTGTCTTGTTCAGTGGTGGTCGTCTTTCAGCCTTTCTTACCTTGGCCATGTCTCTGAGTATTGCACACCTTGTGCTTTTGGGCACTCCAGTGATGTTGCAGCTCTGAAATATGGCCAAACTGGTGGCAAGTGGCATCTTGGCAGCTGCACGCTTGACTTTTCTCAGTTCATGGGCAGTTATTTTGCGCCTTGGTTTTTCCACACGCTTCTTGCGACCCTGTTGACTATTTTGAATGAAACGATTGATTGTTCGATGATCACGCTTCAGAAGCTTTGCAATTTTAAGAGTGCTGCATCCCTCTGCAAGATATCTCACTATTTTTTACTTTTCTGAGCCTGTCAAGTCTTTCTTTTGACCCATTTTGCCAAAGGAAAGGAAGTTGCCTAATAATTATGCACACCTGATATATGGTGTTGATGTCATTAGACCACACCCCTTCTCATTACAGAGATGCACATCACCTAATATGCTTAATTGGTAGTAGGCTTTCGAGCCTATACAGCTTGGAGTAAGACAACATGCATAAAGAGGATGATGTGGTCAAAATACTCATTTGCCTAATAATTCTGCACTGCATGTATATAAATCCAGGTATAAGACTTCTGCTAGCTTATAGACAAGTATAGGATCCCGCCATCTCAGCCGCAGACAGCGAGACCCAAGACACGTCAATAGGAAAAAAGAGATAGGTGCTTTCAGGTGCATTTCAGGGAACCAGATTAAGAAAAAAACTGGCAAAATTGTTACTTCAAGGTGGAAGAGAGTAAATATATTTGACCTGCAAATATATATAGAAAAGGGTTAAATTTCTGCAACTAGTTATATTTACACCAGATATCCTTGGTCGCTACGTTATCTCTCCTTTCAAATCTCAAACTAGTAGATGCTATATGCTATATATGACCTGCAGAGAATACATTAACTACACATTCAACTTCTATTGCTATAACCAGGAGGTCATTGTAAGATAGGTATCTTCGGTTTGTTGCTCCAATTGCTTTATAAGGACTCAAACTGGTAGGCACAAAATAATAATAAAAGTTGAACTAAGTCATGGTTAATATACATTTAAGCTTTGTTTATGAAGTACTCCCTGAAAGTTTGATAGTTAGAAAAAACAAAAAACTTGCCGGTTTTACAATAGGGGGGAGAAAAGGGTAGTGAAACACATTGAAATCAAACTTATAATTATGGTTTAAGACAGCCAGTTGTGATTGATTAAGGCTTTGTGAAGGAGTCTCAATGGCAGCATAAGCGTGCTATGTGGAACTTCATACCCATACAAGCAAGAGTACAATTAGGGAGAAAATAAAACCTATGTGACTTTGAAGACAAAACAATAAGTAGGTCGAAGGACCACTAAGAAATGTAGATTGAATCGCACATTAGTAGCATAAAGGGTTGTGACAAAGGAATTCTCAACCGGAGCAGTAAATAAAAATAAAGTATTTAACTTGGGTCTGTTTACTCGTGGCAAGGCCTGAATTTAACCAACTCTGGTGCGAGTCCCCCTGTAAAAGTCAATGTTACCAGCCAGTTGCAGGATCATCAAAAGTTTGAGCCGTAAGTATATGATGGCCGAAGGGCAGCATCCCTGCTTCCAGATAATGACCCACTTAGACTCCAGCGGATCTGTACACCAAGGGATCGCTGAAAGCTGCAAAGTCACTGAGGGGCACTGTAGTCTTGGCCATATGTCTTCCCGGTCCCGGGACGAGCGCTCAGCAGGGGCTCTCTTATGTATGCTGTCCTTAGTAAGTAAAAAGATTGAGTGGACCGTTGCTATGCCGTTTTTACTAATCCCTGCACAGGTTGCGTCCCTGATGATAGCTCGATTGGTTTTCACTTCCGCGATTGCCCCATCTGTTACTGGAGCCGTGATAGCGAATGCCTTATCCTTTTCAGCCAGGGTAGGTATGTAGCACCGGGGCCCCAGAGCGCTACCGCTGAGATGCATCGCCAAAACAGGCCTGGTTGATGTAGTTTGTTGGGGTACTTTGAGAACTCCAGGTTTAAATGCTGCAGTTAGCGTTTCTTCTAGGGCAACATGGTGATCCGAGAGAAGATTGCTCAGCACTTTTAAAAAGGTAGTAGCACCCTTCATGTCCATATTGGTACTCTATACCAATCGATAAGTCAGCACATTGAATAGGATGGTGTGGATGTACTCACACTTCTAACTAACGACAGGAGCTGGAGGACATCCTGCCGGGGTGTTATTTCACGTGGCTGATGTTGTAGGCCACAACTTTAAATTAGCTCCGGGCTCTGAAGCCAACAGCAATCCCGGAAAAAGTGATCTCAATGAATAGGTTTTCTTTAGTGTAATTTAAATATACCAAGCTCCGTATTAGATGCTTCTTAGAAAGGATGATATCTGATTGATGATACAGGAAAGCTAGAGCAGCTTGAAGAAGTGCGATCAGTCATGGCCGCTGCCCGGAAGTTCCCCCCAGCAAAATATCTTTTGAGTGTTCATTTTCTGATAAATTGACTTACATGTATATGGGTATTCAATTTATCTAGCCTTGTCGTAGGTACAAAACTAGGCCTAGGCCAAAAACTATCTTTATTCAATTCCTTACTACTTAAATTGAATATACCATCTTAAATTACTCTTTTTATGACTCTTTCTTGTTCTTCCTCTTCTTTAGCCTCTCTTGTTCTTTTTCTTAGGGGTGTGTCATTTTGTGTCACCACATTTTTTTGATGTTCCTGGACTCTGTGGGCTTTTCTCTAAAACATATTTTCCACTTTCATATCATCATCTATTACCTTAAATCTGTTTGCTGTTCCAATTCTCTATCTCCTATATAAACCTTTATACATGGATCTATAATAATTATATTCTATGGGGCATATTTATCAAGCTCTGTATGGAGCTTGATTCCCCGTGTCTAAAGACCACTGCTCCATAACCTGTCTGCCTGCTCGGAGGCAGTGGACAGAAATCAACCCGCTCAAATACGATTGGATTGATTGACACCCCCTGCTAGTTGCCGTGAATCTGCCGGGGGGCGGCACTGCACCAGCAGTTCATGCTGTCGGCATTTATCGATGTGCAGCGGACATGATACGCTACATTGTATCATGTCCGCTCGCACTATAACAAATTGACCCCTATATCTATATGTCCTAGGATCTTACCAGATCTATTCATATTCCCTATATTTCCTTCTATTGTTTGTTTCCCCTTCTTCTCTATTATAAGTCCATCTGTAAGGCATTCTATCTTTAAAGTTCATCTTCCTTCTTCCATAGTCCCTCCTACTGTCATTATGTGTATCATAATCCTTTCTATTCCAGTCAATACTATTACTCTGTCTCCCCTAAGGAGGGACTCTATACATCTTATATTTGTTTCCATACTGATTTATAAATCTTTTATTTTGTTGTTTTTCTGATTTAAATCTATTTCTACACAAAGAAAGAGAGTACTGACACTACGAAAGTGGGAAAATAGGACACAAACCCCACTGAGGATCCAGTGCTGCCCCTTTAAGGCTAAATATTAAGTACAAAAAAGAGAAAAAAGTAAGGGGCTAGAATAGCACTCATTCCTATTATATATAGTAAGGTAATAAAGTTGACATAAACTTTTATTCAAATTAAATTAAAACAGGGAGATACCCTGACCCAGTTACCTAACACCCACACACTTAAAAACCATGGGTCACTCCCCTGTATTCCTGTCCGATAACTGGAAATGTTGGCTGCAGGTGACAGGAGTGAGCAACATGGTAGATAATAAGAACAAACGCGTTTCGGACGTTATACCATTATTTTCAATGTTTAAAAATAATGGACAAACAGAAGTGACACAATTGACTGCCTTTTAAACCTTCCTTCCCTGGAACCAATCAGAGTAGTGTATGTGTAACACAAGTTGCTATTCCCAATGTGTCTTACTGTAAATATGTGTGATAATATGTGGGCTCAATATATGTTAATGTTTTGATAAGTACTATTTTATATTCTCTTATGGAAAAAATTGGATGTTGAAACTTTTTTAAAAAAATATATATTATACTTTATTTGATTCCGGTAAATTTACCCAATAATAGTGATGCTAAAAGTACAATTAAACAAATATTATTACAAATTCCTTCAAAGTTTAAAAAATGACACCGGTGTCTCTATGTATCTATGTATAGAATGTACGTAATATATAAAAATATATGAATATATAAAAATTAAATTAAAATAATATCGTTGAAATCTTGCAATTTATACAGTTATAGGTTTATCACAAGTTGTAATTTCTAACAAAATGTTTGTAAATACAATTTAATAGTGGATAAGACAATAGTTGCTGTATAGTTCATATAGGATACTTTGTTTCAAGTTCAGCTGTGCAATTGAGATCTTATCTTAGGTAACTATATATCAAATGTAGAGGTATGTTGGTGCGATTTTTATCACACTGTGATACAAGTATACAAATTAGTACCTTAAAGTGTATCTGTTTGATGTCACTTTTGTGAGATGATTGCGGTTAAATAAACGCCGCTATGCCAATAATTTGCTGATGGCAGTTCTATATGGGCTGCTGGCGGTTAAATAAATGCCGCTTTGGTTTCCTCTTGTTAGGTGGGCTTATCTGTTTGCTGCGAGGAAATTCACTTTTATATAAATGCTTGTGTAGTTGCCGTGGCCGCTTTGTTATCTTGTCCTTTGTCGATCACGATGGTATGGTTGTTGTTGAGAAGACAAAGAGAATACCAGCTATACCCTGGTGAAATATTCAAGTTCCTACTTAGCGGCATATATTTAACCGCAAAGATCACATTGATAACTAGAATTCCTTTTTCTACTTATCCTACAAACTTTCTACTCATCCCACAAACTTTCTACTTATCCCACAACCACATTTCAGTACCCAGATCGGTCACTGACCGACATCAAAGAAACCTGGGAACAACGGACCGGAGAGGCACGCAAATATTCCACATCAGGAGGTCATCCAACAACCATACCATCATGATCGGTCACTGACCGACAGACAAACCACAGAATAGAAAAACCGGAGATACTTAAAAAACATCAGCAAACGGTTAGCACCTAACCGCAACGAAGATCCCACCAAGAAATCCTTAAGAGCGCGATCGGTCACTGACCGACAAAGGACAAGATAACAAAGCGGCCACGGCAACTACACAAGCATTTATATAAAAGTGAATTTCCTCGCAGCAAACAGATAAGCCCACCTAACAAGAGGAAACCAAAGCGGCATTTATTTAACCGCCAGCAGCCCATATAGAACTGCCATCAGCAAATTATTGGCATAGCGGCGTTTATTTAACCGCAATCATCTCACAAAAGTGATATCAAACAGATACACTTTAAGGTACTAATTTGTATACTTGTATCACAGTGTGATAAAAATCGCACCAACATACCTCTACATTTGATATATAGTTACCTAAGATAAGATCTCAATTGCACAGCTGAACTTGAAACAAAGTATCCTATATGAACTATACAGCAACTATTGTCTTATCCACTATTACATTGTATTTACAAACATTTTGTTAGAAATTACAACTTGTGATAAACCTATAACTGTATAAATTGCAAGATTTCAACAATATTATTTTAATTTAATTTTGATATATTCATATATTTTTATATATTATGTACATTTTATACATAGATACATAGAGACACCGGTGTGATTTTTTAAACTTTGAAGGAATTTGTAATAATATTTGTTTAATTGTACTTTTAGCATCACTATTATTGGGTAAATTTACCGTAATCAAATAAAGTATAATATATATTTTTTTAAAAAAGTTTCAACATCCAATTTTTTCCATAAGAGAATATAAAATAGTACTTATCAAAACATTAACATATATTGAGCCCACATATTATCACACATATTTACAGTAAGACACATTGGGAATAGCAACTTGGTTTGCGCCACCTACCACAACTAATTATAACTCTTTAAACTTTGGGATAAAGTTTACTTCAGGTGTGCTAGATTCCCCACCAGCTAGACAGTCTAACCCTACCAAACATGTATGTGTAACACGCCTCCTCTGAAGATGACAGAAATCGTCATATCTTTCCTGAGGGGGTGTGAAGTGTAATGCTCATTCCGATTGGTGGGGGTCATGCACAGGGGCAGCTGTAATTGCGATTGGCTTAAACTCGTCATAGATAAACAAATGTCCCACAGTGTGAATATTTATGACCTGTCACGTTAGACATTATAATCTGCACTGATATTGAAGATGGCTTCAGCGTAAAGTACCCAGCCATAACAATCAACTGCCTTGTAAAATCAGTGTATATGTCATAAGTGACATCTGTATCAAAAAAACTGTATTACGATAATGGAGTGTGTTATGTAGTGACCCACTAAATTCTCAGTAACTACCCCATGTTTACACTTTATATGGGGATAGTAGCATCACTAGTAATATAACAATACACATCTCCTAGTCTGTACAGTGATTTGCATAAGTTTATTGTATGTAGAATAGGTTTAAATATTATCCCATTCTGCTATAACCACTACTGGTTTGTACTAAGAGGTGATATGTTAAGTACTGTATATACGGAGCACAAAGATTTTAGGGGCTGGTTTAAAAGGCAGTCGATTGTGTCGCTTCCGTTTGTCCATTATTTTCAAACAATGAAAAAGGACGGTATAACGGCCGAAACGCATTTGTTCTTATTATCTACCGTGTTGATAACTCCTGTTACCTGAAGCCGACGCTTTCAGATATCAGAATACAGGGGAGTGACCCATGGTTTTTAAGTATCTGAGTGTTAGGTAACTGGGTCAGGGTCTCTCCCTGTTTTAATATAATTTGAATAAAAGTTTATGGCATCTACTTATCAAGCCGTGAACTTACTTGCATTTGACGGCACCAATACACTCGCCTAAGATCGCCTAACATCGTTGCCGCGGACCTGAATACGTTCTCCAAAGTTACCAAAAAAGCTGTCAAAAAGCCGCAAACCAAGTATGGGGCGATGAGCAGCGGACTGTTGTTAACTAACAGTCATCGATCTCGCTGCTCTTTGGCTTTTTCCCAGCTTTATTGGTATACTGTCACTAAACACCCACACTATACTATACTGTTTACCACCTATACCGCTGCTCCCGGACCCCACCGCAACTCTAATAAATGTATTAACCCCTAAACCACCGCTCACGGACCCCGCCGCAACTAAATAAAGTGTTCAACCCCTAAACCGTCGCTCCCGGAGCCCACCGCCACCTACATTATACTTATTAACCCCTAATCTGCCACCCCCTGCACCGCCGCCACCTACATTATACTTATTAACCCCTAATATGCCGTCCCCTACACCGCTGCCACCTACATTATATTTATTAACCCCTAATCTGCCCCCCTACACCGCCGCCACTATATTAAATGTTTTAACCCCTAAACCGAAGTCTAACCCTAACACCCACTAACTTAAATATAATTTAAATAAATCTAAATAAATATTCCTATAATTAAATAAATTATTCCTATTTAAAACTAAATACTTACCTCTAAAATAAACCCTAAGATAGCTACAATATAACTAATAGTTACATTGTAGCTAGCTTAGGGTTTATTTTTATTTTACAGGCAAGTTTGTATTTATTTTAACTAGATAGAATAGTTATTAAATAGTTATTAACTATTTACTAACTACCTAGCATTTTCTATCTTCATCCATCCGGCGCGGAGCGGGTCCATCTTCAAGACATCCGACGCGGAGCATCCTCTTCAATCGACAGCTAACACAGAATGAAGGTACCTTTAAGTGACATCATCCAAGATGGCGTCCATTCAATTCCGATTGGCTGATAGAATTTTATCAGCTAATCAGAATTAAGGTAGAAAAAATTCTATTGGCTGATTGGATCAGCCAATAGGATTGAAGTTCAATCCTATTGGCTGATCCAATCAGCCAATAGGATTGAGCTTGCATTCTATTGGCTGATTGGATCAGCCAATAGGATTGAACTTCAATCCTATTGGCTGATTGCATCAGCCAATAGGATTTTTTCTACCTTAATTCCGATTGGCTGATAGAATTCTATCAGCCAATCGGAATTGAAGGGACGCCATCTTGGATGACGTCACTTAAAGGTACCGTCATTCTGTGTTAGCCGTCGATTGAAGAGGATGCTCCGCGTCGGATGTCTTGAAGATGGACCCGGTCCACGCCGGATGGATGAAGATAGAAGATGCCGTCTGGAGGACCACTTCGCCCGGCTTGGATGAAGACTTCTCCCGGCTTCGTTGAGGACTTCAGCCCAGTTGGGTGAAGACTTCTCCCGGTAAGGTGATCTTCAAGGGGTTAGTGTTAGGTTTTTTTAAGGGGGTATTGAGTGGGTTTTAGAGTAGGGTTGGTTGTGTGGGTGGTGGGTTTTAATGTTGGGGGGGATTTGTAATTGTTTTTTACAGGTAAGAGAGCTAATTACTTTGGGGCAATCCCCCGCAAAAGAACCTTTTAAGGGCTATTTGTAATTTAGTGTAGGGTAGGGCTTTTTTATTTTGGGGGGGCTTTTTTATTTTGTTAGGGGGATTAGATTAGGTGTAGTTAGTTTAAAAATCTTGTAATTTGTTTATTATTTTCTGTAATTTAGTGTGTTTTTTTTGTACTTTAGATAATTTTATTTAATTGTTGTTAATTTAGTTAATTTATTTAATTATAGTGTAGTGTTAGGTGTAAGTGTAACTTAGGTTAGGTTTTATTTTACAGGTAACTTTGTATTTATTTTAGCTAGGTAGTTATTAAATAGTTAATAACTATTTAGTAACTATTCTACCTAGTTAAAATAAATACAAACTTGTCTGTAAAATAAAAAAAAAAATATTTTAGTGTTTGCGATGCGGAAGGGCCTCAGTTTAGGGGTTAATAGGTAGTTTATGGGTGTTAGTGTACTTTTAAGCACTTTGGTTAAGAGTTTTATGCTACGGCGTTGTACCATAAAACTCTTAACTACTGACAGGAGAGGGTCTACCGCTCACTTTTTGGCAGACTCGTAATACCGGCGCTATGCAAGTCCCATTGAAAAAATAGGATACACAATTTACGTAAGTGGATTTGCGGTATTTCCAAGTCTGGCCAAAAAAGTGAGCGGTACACCTGTACCTGCAAGACTCGTAATACCAGTGGGCGTTAAAAAGCGCTTTTTAAGCCTAACGCACAACTCATAATCTAGCCGTAAGACTGTTTGAGACATTATCTTAAAGCAGTTCCGCATATTATAGGTTATAATAAGGGAGATGTCCCTTTTTAACTAAGATATTTTGAATCGGGTGCGTGCTAAGATATAGATTAAATTTTTATATTGCTTTTAAATATATATTTTTTAAAATAAGAGATTTTACAAGTGTAGCTCAAAATATCGCTTTTGCGCATGCAAATGTGCGCTAGTATTGCAAGTTAGCCACAATGCGAACGTGACCTCGCGTTCGCATTGCTGGGAAATATTTCACTAACAAAAGCGTGCTTCCATAGGCTCCAATGGGAGCCTCATTCTCATGCCATGTCTAGCGCAGTGAAGGGGGGTATGCTGTGCAGCGATGGCAGCAAATTGTAAATATATATGTCCCGTATCACTCACCATGGCTCCAGAACATACATGCTTGGTCGCTGAGTACACACACATCCGGTGCACTGCAGACAGGCAGGGAGTCGCTACAGGGCAACGGATTCAAGTTGCCAATAGTCAACAAAAAGTACACAAAAGAAGTGACTCAGGAGATAGGATACAAATTATAAAAATTATAAAAATCCAATATTTCTTTCAACATAATTAAAAAATATAGCACACACGATGCCAGACAGTCATGAGAAGACCAACAAGTGTAGTGTCTGACGTGTTTTGCGCCCCCTATAGGTTCTTAATCATAGACATGTCTCCCTAAGGAGAATACACTTATTGACACTTTGGCTATTAACCCTTCATGTACAAGTAAGTTTACAATAAAAACAAAAGTATACTTGTTAGCAATCACGGAAATGAGGCACATTTTTATATATACTGTTGCTATGTCAATTTTTTAAATTGTCATGTCTGCTATACTAGTAAAATGCACACATACTAGAAAAATGCATACAATTGAAGTGTAGTGCTACAGCTGAATCATTGATGATTCAGCTGTAGCACTACACTTCAATTGTGTGCATTTTACTAGTATGTGGGCATTTTGCTAGTATAGCAGACATGACAATTCAAATTATCGACATAGCAACAGTACCAAACAGAGGGGGCAACAGGAGTCACATATTGGACAAAAAATAACTATATTGGATCTTAAAATTAGACATTAGGACACCAAAGGTAATGAATAGAGAGTGGGACATCAGTTAACTGTGTCAATGTTCAAAGGGTCTCCTAAGTTGGTCCCTCCAAAACAATAAGCAGCATTAATTATTTGTTAAGCTACATATATTATTTAAGCAAACAATGACATAAATAGGTTTGGTAAAAAAACACTAAATGTATGAAAAAACAAAAAAATGTGTTTAACATAAATAATGTGTTTTGTATCTCCAACTGTATATATAAAAATGTGCCTCATTTCCGTGATTGCTTACAAGTATACTTTTGTTCTTATTGTAAACTTACTTGTTCATGAAGGGTTAATACCCAAAGTGTAAATAAGTGTATTCTCCTTAGGGAGATATGTCTATGATTAAGCGCCTGTAGGGGGCGTGAAACACATCAGACACTACACTTGTTGGTCTTCCCATGTCTGTCTGGCATCGTGTGTGCTATATTTTTTAATTATGTTGGAATAAAGATTGGATTTTTTTTCATTTTTATCCTATCTCCTGAGTCGCTACTTTTGTGTACCTTTTGGTAAATATATATGTATATGACTATGTATATAAGCATATACATATATATTTACAGGGAACACACAGCTCCCGTGGACTGCAATGTAAAGGCACTTTTCAGTGCAGTTTTTTTCTAATATCTTACAGCCGCCAACTTTTGCCCCAAAAACTGCTTAGTGCAGTTACTTTATTAAAAAATAAAGATGCTCCCATCTTTATTTTTTAATGAAGTACATTACACTTAATTTTGGGGGGCATTCGGTGGACATTTATAAAATATTAACCAGAGATCTGATCTCTGGTTACTTTTATAATCGCTTATTGCTACCGCAAGCTCGCAGTAGCAATAACCAACCACTTGTAATGGCTGGTAATTTAGGCCTTTATATTTAGAAATTGAATTTGTTTTATTAATAACAGTTAGTCCTTGCTTTTTTTGAACTTCTTCTCATATGACTATGGGCCACTTGTAATCTAGCCCAAAATTGTTTACTGAACCATTTTTATATAAAAATATATTTACCATGTTTAATTGTTGTTTTAATGTATGGTAACACATTTAGCACACTACCCCTTTAATTGAATTGTTTAGTAGCATAGTAAGTTACAGGCACATCCTTATACATAGTCCATGGTACAATCTATGCATCACATTGTGCTGATACTGCTCCTAATTGGAAAGCAACAGAATCTGTTGCTTAGTAATCACAGTTTTACCTACATTAAACACAGCTTCAGAAGCACAAACATTTCTCATTTAATAGCTCCCTTCAAGATAATGAAGTCCTTGGGGAATGATGATTAGGAAGAGAAAAAAGCCACCATCTTCCTATCACTTTTAGATAACACCATTAACTTCCTAGCATAATTTAAATATATTTAGATTATTCACACCTGTAAGGGTTTATTATTTATACGCTGGCCAAATATCTTTAAAGGGACATTAAGCACTAAATGAATGCTAGAAAGAGAGATGCATTGATTCAAAGAAAGGATTAGTCTGAGAATAACATGTAGATGTATTTTTTTTAAGTTTTATTAGCTGTTAAATATTGACAAAATAAGTGTATAGTTATAGGCCTCTAGTTATCAAGCCATCTACCGCAAATACGCTGGAATTCCACAGCTTATTTGTGGAGAGGCTGATTCGCCTTAGTTATCAAGCCCTACTGCCTGGCAAAAGTAGAATATAGTGACGTAAGCTTCGATCCGCCGGACTCAGTCCGACACAGATCGATACTTACGTCACTCCAGATGTTCCGAACGCAAGTTCGGCACAATCTGACTACTTCTGGTAGTTATCAAACTACTAGCAGGTACGCTCGCCACTATTCCGGGCCAGAGTACCTGGATTTCAATCCGCCGCCCTGGAGGCGGAGGATCCCATAGGAATCAATAAGAGTCTGACCATAGCGAAAGCTCATGTTCGCTGCTGCCCGATATCCCATTGATTCCTATGGGAATCGTCTGCACCTAAAACCCTAACATGTACCCCGAGTCTAAACACCCCTAATCTGCCCCCCCTACACTGCCGCAACTAAATAAATGTATTACCCCCTAAACCGCCGCTCCTGGACCCCGCCGCAACCTACATTATACATATTAACCCCTAATCTGCCGCCCCTACACTGCCGCAACTAAATAAAGTTATTCCCCCCTAAACCGCTGCTCCCGGACCCCGCCGCAACTATAATAAATATGTTAACCCCTAAACCGCCGCTCCCGGACCCCGCCGCCACCTACATAATACCTATTAACCCCTATCCTGCCCCCCTATACCGCCACCACCTATAATAAATTTATTAACCACTATCCTGCCGCCCCCTACACCGCCGCCACTATAATAAAATTGTTAACCCCTAAACCTAAGTCTAACACTAACCCTAACACCCCCCTAACTTAAATATTAATTAAATAAATCTAAATAATATTACTCTTATTAACTAAATTAATCCTATTTAAAACTAAATACTTACCTATAAAATAAACCCAAATATAGCTACAATATAACTAATACTTACATTGTAACTATTTTAGGATTTATTTTTATTTTACAGGCAAGTTTGTATTTATTTTAACTAGGTACAATAGTTATTAAATAGTTATTAACTATTTAATAACTACCTAGCTAAAAGAAATACAAAATTACCTGTAAAATAAATCCTAACCTAAGTTACAATTAAACCTAACACTACACTATAATTAAATTATTTCAATAAATTAGCTACCAATACCTACAATTAAATACAATTAAACTAAACTAAACTACAAAAAACCCCCACTAAATTACAGAAAATAAAAAAATATTACAAGAAGTTTAAACTAATTACACCTAATCTAAGCCCCCTAATAAAATAAAAAAAAAATAAAAAAAATAATAAAAGTCCCTACCCTATTCTACATTACCGAGTAACCAGCTCTTTTACCAGCCCTTAAAAGGGCTTTTTGCGTGGCATTGCCCCAAAGTAATCAGCTCTTTTGACTGTAAAAAAAAATACAACCCCCCCAACATTAAAACCCACCACCCACATACCCCTACTCTAACCCACCCAAACCCCCTTTAAATAAATGATAATATGAAGATTTATTTCGCTGCGGTTACTGCTCCAGTGTAAAATATACAACAGCTGGGTCCCCTAAACAAAACCACACACATATCGAAATACAAATACATTTATTCTGTGCAAATACTTAATATAAATATATAGCATGAATAAAAAAGCTGGCCAGCTTACTTAAAGTTAGCTCAATACACACAGTGATAATATATACTAGCACAAACAGCTTTCACTGTGTGTTTAAATATGAGGATAAATAGCAAAACCAACGTTGTAAGACAGTACAATGTGTTCGTAAGTACTGACTAAATCAAGTATCACTTTATCCAGTTTAGAAACAATTGTGGTGTTCCTGTGATAATATGTTGCAACTTAATAGGAAATCCGTTAACCCCTTACATTCGCAAGACTCATCATTATATACAGATAGAAATAAGCCAGATAACACCAGCAAGTGTAAAAAATATAAATCAAACTCACTCTGTCCAGAGGTTGATGTTCAATAGTAGATGAGATCCAGGAAAACAGAATTATTGTATTCACTCTCTTGATGTAGAATCAGTTGCAACAATTTCAGACGCTGCAAAAAATCCAAAGCAGCGTCCCGGCTAATCTCTCAGGTGCTGAGAAGGACTCCCCTGCATAGCCCTCAATTAAAGCAATGAATAAGTGAAAAATTTTCAACACCTCTGATAGAGACAAAAACCCAATAACGGAAAGAACAGTAAGGCTGTAGATTAAGTTAAAAATTTCACCTTTGGGGCGGAGCCAGCCGCCATAGCGATAGGTCGCACAGACACAGAGCTCCTGCAAAATATTTTCATTATTTGGCTTTAATATGTAGCCTAAACACTATACTTATAGTTTTTTTATTTTGATAAAAATAAGACTTTCATCTGGACTGCCTTAACTGGTTCTCTATAGCAGCAGCTCAACAAATTTGGACTTTATTTCTCTGAGACCACGAGGAGGATTAATCTAAAGATCGGCATCTACACTGGGGAGCCTTCAGTGAAATTTAGTAAGCCTGTAGACTGGGCTATCATTTTGTGGCTTAGGCTCTGACTGCAACTACGGAAGATCTTGCTGGCCCTCAGTCTGGGACTCCCGGAGGTGATTTCCCGCATTCAATATGGAGCCTCTCACCCTGCTGCACGCAATCGAGCGTGTGCTGTGCCAGCATCAGGAAACTTTTCTGACTCAGCTGGAGGCTGCATTTTCTCTCCCCTCCACTCATGCTCCTGTTGTGAACTCTGAGGGCAACGCAATTAGCGGGCTTGGTGATGACACAGATCTGGGTCCCCAGCAACGGCTGTCCCGTGTGGCCTTGGTTCCCCAAGCACAGATGAATATTACTTTACCGGGGGGGGGTGGTACTCACCCGGCGGCCATTGCAGACTTACCTTATGACACAGCAACAGACTTTGACTCTGCCGGCATCTACTACAAAACGGAGGGGTTTCTGGTCTCATGGTGACAAGCTGAGAAAACTCGCCAGATATCGTATGGGCCCTTTACAGATTTTTGCAGCAGCATGCATGCAACTGACAGCCATGGTGACTTAGGAAAGCAGATCCTACTCCCCGTATGTTTCTCAGATGTCTATGTGGACATACCTCTGGGGTTTATTTTATCTTGCCTTAGCCTGCCCTGGTTAACTGGTACCTGCAACAATCTACAAATCTGTGCAACCAAACTAGAGAACTATACGCTTCTAAAATGTGGAATTGGCTAACCCTATTTAGAGACATTTCTTTGCATCCATATCTAGTAGAATGCTAATTTTCTTGCTCATTTGATTGCTGAATCAATTGAGATATGGACATTGCAGTGGACATCACCAGACTTTACTACGCCAGTTTTCTCCTTCACAGTATGCTTACTGTTCTTCCCCTACCCTGCCTGTAAGGCTCAGTATAGGCTATCTTATATTATATTCTGAGAACGGATAGACACAAACATATGGGGCTCTTTCATGCACCGGTTTAAACATGGAACTCTTTACTAGTTTGAATTCCAGCTTTTCTAGATTGATAACAAGCTTAGAGATTCCTGGGCTAGCTGTATTATAGTTAAAGATTCTTTAGACTACCATGTTGCAACTGTTTACTTCACTGGGATTCCTCTCCTCAATTACAATGCCTGATATTGTTCTAAGTAACGATCACCTATATGCATGAACTGAGGCTTGCATTGTTTATTATTTTTTATCTGCAGCTTCATCCCTTTAAGTATTTTCATAGTATGTTCCTTTTGGCTACCTGCTTCCTCTAGTTGATGATTGTTGGAATAATAATATTGCCTGTGGGGACTTTGTGTTTTGAATGCTGAGCTTTTTACCTCTATAGTGCAGGCGTAGCCAGCGGCCGGGGCTGCGCCTTAACAATCAATATATCTAATATTATAGGTGTCCCATTATGTTTAACAGATTTGCTCTACCATTCTTGTGATGTTTCCCCAATGTTGACAGTTATTCTATATAGAGTATATCATCTGCTCCCAAATCACTCCAAGTTATAAGGCTTCCTACCATTATATACAGCCTTCTGAATATAATTGTGTTTTATGTTACAATAGTTCCAGCTCAACACATATAGTTCACCCTTTGCTTCTACCTGCAGTTCTCCTCTTCAAGACGGCGTTGTTGCCTAGATCAACTAGACAATGTGGGTTGCATATATAGTATATCCTAGGACAAACAATAGTGCTCATTCTATATTGGCTAACTGACCCCAGCTGGCATACTTATTACAGTAAGAGGGTATATCCCATTGACTAACAGTTTTAGACACCAGTGCCCTTGTGCGGGCGGGCCCTGCCAAATTACTCTTACCACATGCTCTTCTTATGCACTGTATTATAGGTAAAACCTATAAAATTGCCAGCTGTGTAAATATCAAACCTATGGCTTTCCTAGTTTGAGTACCCCCTTAATCTAGCATACCCTTAACAAGTTAATATCATACTATCTCATAATGACCACCTCCCCCCACCACCACCACCCTATAATATGCCTCCTAGTATAGGAGGACTTCCTAGACGGTTTCTCTACTCCATACCGTAAACTTATACTATTCCATATTTTTATCCTCATTTTTTCAAATAATATACCTCCTAGCTTAGGAGGGTTATCTTAGCGGTGTATCTCGCTTGTACCGCACCCTTATCATTTTCATATGCATATATCCTGCAGTGCAATGTGATAATGACCATATTATTCTCCCACAGCTCTGCAGGTTAGTTTAGCACTTTTTGTTAATAATACCACATTAAAAGAGAAAAACGGGTTTCTCATCTGAGATCCAAGAGAGATCTCAATCTATTTGAATTTACCTACTATAACTATGTCAGTAATGCATCATTATAAGGCCCTAGAGTGGTCCTTTAAACTGTCCAGTAGGTTAATAGTCTTAGAGGCAATTGTTATGCATTTTAAGATTACGTTATGTCATGCAATGTAATTATACACTGTATTCGTATTTCCTTCCAATGACATTTTTTGTATGTTTGCCTTATTTGAAACCTTAATAAAGAATATATAAAAAAAATTAAAAAAAATTTCACCTTTATTTGTATTTCGTGAGTAAAAGAACAAAGGCACAGTGCACAGATCTGACTATCGCTTACTCACGAAATACAAATAAAGGTGAAATTTTTAACTTAATCTACAGCCTTACTGTTCTTTCCGTTATTGGGTTTTTGTCTCTATCAGAGGTGTTGAAAATTTTTCACTTATTCGATAATATATACTAGCCCTGGATGTGAACCAGGAGGGACTATCGAGGTGGATACTAGATACTCCCCATCCAGAGGATGAGCTACAAATAGTGAACTTGTCTAAATTTCCACTTAACCAAGCACATATTAGTTTGCTTAAAAAAAGGTCTTTCATTTTGTCCAGCAAGAAGTTTGAACAAGTTCACTGTAGTAAAAGATTTACACTTGTTCGCTAGAAAAGTGGTCCTCTCACAAGTTATGGCTAAAAATAAAGAAAAATATCAAGATAAATCAGAAATGGTAAAAATTACTGAAGATGATGAAGCTACCCTTATGGCCCTTGAAAGCCTCATTAGTGAAGGTGAAATTGAAGATCTTTCTATGAGTATCTCAATGGCCTCTGATACTAGCGTTAGTAAAACTGTAGATATCCCTCTCCCGTCTTCTAAATTTAAACCCAAATCAAGTAATATGCCACCCCTTTCACTCGTACCAACAGTTAATCTCTTTGTGAGAGAAGTAGAAAAAGAAATTGACAAACTACCAATTAATAAGATAGTTAATGATAATCTATCTAGACAAGAAAGAATAGCTTTACAGGAGCTTATGAATATCCCTGGTATTATCATAAAACAAGCGGACAAGGGCGGGAATTCGGTCATTATGAATGAATCAAATTACGCTCTGGAAGCTAAAAAACAACTCAATAATAAAGAACAGTATCAACTTATTCAGGAAAACCCAATTGCTAAAATACAAGGTGAATTGCTTCATATTTTGAACAAGGCCAGATAAAATGGTATTATAAACAAAAAAGAATTTGATTACCTATATGTGAAATTTCCCAAAACTCCAGTTTTCTATTGCATTCCTAAATTGCATAAGAACATGCAAGATCCTCCTGGTCACCCCATAATTTCGGGGATAGGTAGTATCACTGAACATATTGGTAATTATGTAGACAGTTACTTAAAACCATTTGTATCATCACTGCCTACATTTGTTCAAGATACTACAGATTTATTAAGACAACTGGATGGTATAGAAGTAGATGAAGAAACTATTCTAGTATCACTAGATGTAGAGGCACTCTATTCCTCTATCCTGCATACTTTAGGGATTTTGGCTGTAAAACATTTTTTGGAGTCCAGAGGTAGTCAATTCGTCAAGCATACCGAGTTCCTGGTGGAGCTGTTAAAGTTTATCTTAGAGAATAATGTATTTAAATTTGATAATAAATACTATAAACAAATAAGAGGCACAGCGATGGGGGCGACGTGTGCCCCCTCCTATGCCTGCCTGCATTTAGGTTTATGGGAACTTCTGACTGTTTCCGAAGAATTCAATCAATGGATGACCTCCTCAGTATTGATATGGCATCGTTATGTGGACGACATATTTATCCTTTGGAGAGGGTCTTTGGGCCTTTTAAAAGAATTTGTAAGCAAATTGAATAACAACAAATTTAATATCTTTCTAACATTTGATTATAGTACTACAGAATTGTCTTTCTTAGACATAAAAATCAAGAAAGAGGGTAATAAACTCTCTTCTGAAATATATAGAAAAAGTACTGCTACTAATACATTACTATTGGCTACCAGCCACCATCCCCTGTCCCTTATTAAAGGGATTCCCATTGGACAATTTCTTAGATTGCGAAGAAATTGTTCCAGCAAGACCAAATTCAATTTATATGCTCAGGAAATGTCTAATCGTTTTAAAGTGAGGGGATACTCAAAACGAAATGTAAAGTATGCTATGAACCGTGCCCTTAAAGCGAATAGGGACTCCCTGCTGTTTGATAAAAAAGAGAAAAAAACAGATAATAGAGTAAGATTTGTTACTGAATATAATGGACTTTGGAATCAAGTTCGTAAAATATTAAATAATAAATGGTAATTTTTGCTTTCAGATGAGAATGTGAAAAATGTGGTAGGTGACTTTCCATCACTGGTTGCACGTAGGGCTCCCAATTTGAAAGATAAATTGGTTAAGAGCGATTTTTCGCGTAACCCTAAAGCACAAAATTGGTTAGAAAAAGGTCAGAAGCTACAAGGTTGCTTCCAATGTGGCAATTGCGTTTTTTGTAAATTTGTTGTAAAAACTAAACAGTTTAGTACAGGTGAGAAAACATATGAAATCAGACAATTTATTAATTGTAAATCTGATAATGTAATATATCTCCTGTATTGTCCATGTCCTCTTTTTCATACAGGCAAAACTAAGAGGGTACTAAAGGATAGAATAACAGAACATCGTAATGATATCTCTAATGCAAAAGAGGGTCCCATAAATAGTAATATAGCTTTACATTTCAAATTATGCCACAATTGTTCTACAGATGATTTGAAAGTAATAGGGATTGACAGATGCTCCCTGTATGGCAGAGGTGGCGATATCGATAATTTGCTACTTAGAAAAGAGATAGCCTGGATTTATAGGTTAAAAACCTTATCGTCAAGGGGACTAAATGAAAAATTAGATTTTGCCCCTTTTTTGTGATATTAATATATTGTTAATACTATATATAGTCGTCTCAGGTTGTTTGTATTATCATTGCAAATGAGTCTTTACTCTCCTTTTTCTGTCTCTTGATGCTGATTTTGGTGCCCACTGGCTCTATGATGAATTAATAATGTTGTGCTAAATAAATTTACTTTATCGCTTGAAAAACAAAAGTGGTTAAATGTGCTAGCATTATGATGTTAACCTATACAATTGTTGTAACGATTAAGTTACAAGTAAAGAATGGATACAATGTTTGGTCACTAAACAAGTTTTTCTATGGATAGTTACCAGAATCACATCAGTAATATTTCACCAATCCGATACAAGGGTGGTGGTTATAAGGACCATACACAGAGCTCTGAGGTATACACCCTGAGGAAGCCCCTATGACACTTGGTCACGTGGGGGGTGAAACGGCCGTTGGCGTGTGACGTCATTATTCTTCACAGCTGAGAACCGGCTTCTTGGGAGTGCACGATGCACGCTGTACACATACTCTAACAGCCACGAAGGAAAGCTACAATCCGTTTTCCGGACTAAATTGTTCCTAAGGACTTTAAAGGAGGAGGATTTCTACAGAAAAATTAACAACCCTCTGTAATGTATAACGGACTTACGAGTTCATACAAGTTTTTGTTTAGGATACAAATAGTCAAGAACACTATATACCGCAGTTTGATTAGTACTGGATTTTAACCAATACGGCAAAAAAACTGCAAAAACAATCTACCTGGAATGAACTGCTTATTTATTTGTTATGACAACATGTGTTCATATATAAATGGCTGTTAATATGCACTCATTATAAATTGAACATAGAACCCTATAAGTTTCTATGGTAGGGTATACCTTTAAAAAATTGGTGCTACCCCCTGGTTGGGGTGTTGTTCATTATAATTTAGTGCAAGCTTATATTACACTTATATCATGTTTTGATTCATTGTTATGTAGTATTTGGCATAGATCCTCAGGTGATTTATATCTCATGATAACAGATTTCCAATTTTTATTGGGTTATCCTCTGAGAGAGGTGTTGCCATCTATACTTAAAACTTTTTATGCTTTATCTTGCATGGATCCCCAATATTATGTATGGTAGCAGATTCCTGTGGGTCACAGGGCTACCCTCTGGTAGGGGTGTTGCAAGTTAGCATATTAAATAATAGTATTTATTATCACTGTGTGTATTGAGCTAACTTTAGGTAAGCTGGCCAGCTTTTTTATTCATGCTTTATATTTAAGATGTACTAATTATTTGCACAGAATAAATGTATTTGTATTTCGATATGTGTGTGGTTTCGTTTAGGGGACCCAGCTGTTGTATATTTTACACCGGAGCAGTAACCGCAGCTAAATAAATCTTCATATTATTATTCAAATGTGTCATTGACTTAATCATTGCTGTATATTTTGAGTGCTAAAATCCCTGGCTTTCGTGAGGGTAATACTTGTACCCTCTATTTGTTCTTTCTGTTTTTGGAGGTTTAAATATTTGTTCTACAGGGTTTGCACCTAAGTAATTATAAATAAGCTAATAATTGCTCTCTTCTCCCCAATAAGTAGTGTTCCCCTTTAAATAAACCTATCGCTAACCCCCTGAAGATCTCCCTACCTTGAGTCGTCTTCATCCCAGCCGGGCCGAAGTCTTCATCCGATGGGGCAGAAGAGGACATCCAGACTGGCAGAAGTCTTCATCCTATCTGGGCAGAAGAGAACATCCGGACCGGCAGATAGGATAGAATCCTATCAGCTAATCGGAATTTGAGGGACGCCATCTTGGATGATGTCATTTAAAGGACCAGCCATTCGTCGGGTAGTCGTCGTGCAGGAAGGATGTTCCGTGCCAGAGGTCTTGAAGATGGAGCCGCTCCTCGTCGGATGGATGAAGATAGAAGATGCCGCTTGGATGAAGATGTCTGCCGGTCCGGATGTCCTCTTCTGCCCGGATAGGATAAAGACTTCTGCCGGTCTGGATGTCCTCTTCTGCCCCATCGGATGAAGACTTCGGCCCGGCTGGGTGAAGATGACTCAAGGTAGGGAGATCTTCAGGGGGTTAGTGATAGGTTTATTTAAGGGGGGGTTTAGGTGGGTTAGAGTAGGGGTATGTGGGTGGTGGGTTTTAATGTTGGGGGGTTGTATTTTTTTTTTACAGGCAAAAGAGCTGATTACTTTGGGGCAATGCCCCGCAAAAAGCCCTTTTAAGGGCTGGTAAAACAGCTGGTTACTTGGTAATGTAGAATAGGGTAGGGACTTTTATTATTTAGTTTTTTTTTATTTTATTAGGGGGCTTAGATTAGGTGTAATTAGTTTAAACTTCTTGTAATTTTTTTTATTTTCTGTAATTTAGTGTTTGTATTTTTTATGTAATTTAGTTTAGTATATTTAATTGTAGGTATTGGTAGCTAATTTATTTAAATAATTTAATTATAGTGTAGTGTTAGGTTTAATTGTAACTTAGGTTAGGATTTATTTTACAGGTAATTTTGTATTTCTTTTAGATAGGTAGTTATTAAATAGTTAATAACTATTGTACCTAGTTAAAATAAATACAAACTTGCCTGTAAAATAAATATAAATCCTAAGCTATTAATTACATTGTAGCTATCTTACGGCTAGATTTAGAGTTGGGCGGTAGCCGTGAAAACCAGCGTTAGAGGCTTCTAACGCTGGTTTTGGGCTACCGCCGGTATTTAGAGTCAGTCAGGAAAGGGTCTAACGCTCACTTTCCAGCCGCGACTTTTCCATACCGCAGATCCCCCTACGCCATTTGCGTATCCTATCTTTTCAATGGGATCTTTCTAACGCCGGTATTTAGAGTCGTGGCTGAAGTGAGCGTTAGAAATCTAACGACAAAACTCCAGCCGCAAAAAAAAGTCAGTAGTTAAGAGCTTTCTGGGCTAACGCCGGTTTATAAAGCTCTTAACTACTGTGCTCTAAAGTACACTAACACCCATAAACTACCTATGTACCCCTAAACCGAGGTCCCCCCACATCGCCACCACTCTAATTAAAATTTTTAACCCCTAATCTGCCGACCGCACGCCGCCGCAAGCTAAGTTATACTTATGTACCCCTAATCTGCTGCCCCTAACACCGCCGACCCCTATATTATATTTATTAACCCCTAATCTGCGCCCCTCAACGTCGCCTCCACCTGCCTACACTTATTAACCCCTAATCTGCCGACCGGACCGCGCCGCTATTATAATAAAGTTATTAACCCCTAATCCGCCTCACTCCCGCCTCAATAACCCTATAAGAAATAGTATTAACCCCTAATCTGCCCTCCCTAACATCGCCGACACCTAACTTCAATTATTAACCCCTAATCTGCCGACCGGAGCTCACCACTACTCTAATAAATGTATTAACCCCTAAAGTTAAGTCTAACCCTAACCCTAACACCCCCCTAAGTTAAATATAATTTAAATCTAACGAAATAAATTAACTCTTATTAAATAAATTATTCCTATTTAAAGCTAAATACTTACCTGTAAAATAAACCCTATTATAGCTACAATATAACGAATAATTATATTGTAGCTATTTTAGGATTAATATTTATTTTACAGGCAACTTTGTATTTATTTTAACCAGGTACAATAGCTATTAAATAGTTAAGAACTATTTAATAGCTAAAATAGTTAAAATAATTACAAAATTACCTGTAAAATAAATCCTAACCTAAGTTACAATTAAACCTAACACTACACTATCATTAAATTAATTAAATACAATACCTACAAATAACTACAATTAAATAAACTAACTAAAGTACAAAAAATAAAAAAGAACTAAGTTACAAAAAATAAAAAAATATTTACAAACATTAGAAAAATATTACAACAAGTTTAAACTAATTACACCTACTCTAAGCCCCCTAATAAAATAACAAAGACCCCCAAAATAAAAAAATGCCCTACCCTATTCTAAATTAAAAAAGTTCAAAGCTCTTTTACCTTACCAGCCCTGAAAAGGGCCATTTGCGGGGCATGCCCCAAATAATTCAGCTCTTTTGCCTGTAAAAAAAACCATACAATACCCCCCCAACATTACAACCCACCACCCACATACCCCTAATCTAACCCAAACCCCCCTTAAATAAACCTAACACTAAGCCCCTGAAGATCTTCCTACCTTATCTTCACCATACCAGGTTCACCGATCCGTCCTCTGAAGTCTTCATCCAAGCCCAAGAGGGGGCTGGCGATCCATAATCCGGCTGAAGTCTTCTATCAAGCGGCGGCTGAAGAGGTCCAGAAGAGGCCAATAGAATGCGAGCTCAATCTGATTGGCTGATCCAATCAGCCAATCGGATTGAACTTGAATCTGATTGGCTGATTCCATCAGCCAATCAGAATTTTCCTACCTTAATTCCGATTGGCTGATAGAATCCTATCAGCCAATCAGAATTCGAGGGACGCCATCTTGGATGACGTCCCTTAAAGGAACCTTCATTCTTCATTTGGACGTCGGAAGAAGAGGATGGATCCGCGTCGGAGGTCTTCAAGATGGAGCCGTTCGTCATCGGATGAAGATAGAAGATGCCGCTTGGATCAAGATGGTTGCCGGTCCGGATCTACTCTTCTTCCCGGATAGGATGAAGACTTTGGAGCCTCTTCTGGACCTCTTCAGCCGCCGCTTGATAGAAGACTTCAGCCGGATTATGGATCGCCAGCCCCCTCTTGGGCTTGGATGAAGACTTCAGAGGACGGATCGGTGAACCTGGTATGGTGAAGATAAGGTAGGAAGATCTTCAGGGGCTTAGTGTTAGGTTTATTTAAGGGGGGTTTGGGTTAGATTAGGGGTATGTGGGTGGTGGGTTGTAATGTTGGGGGGGGGGTATTGTATGTTTTTTTTTACAGGCAAAAGAGCTGAATTATTTGGGGCATGCCCCGCAAATGGCCCTTTTCAGGGCTGGTAAGGTAAAAGACCTTTGAACTTTTTTAATTTAGAATAGGGTAGGGCATTTTTTTATTAGTAGGTGTAATTAGTTTAAACTTGTTGTAATATTTTTCTAATGTTTGTAAATATTTTTTTATTTTTTGTAACTTAGTTCTTTTTTATTTTTTGTAATTTAGTTAGTTTATTTAATTGTAGTTATTTGTAGGTATTGTATTTAATTAATTTAATGATAGTGTAGTGTTAGGTTTAATTGTAACTTAGGTTAGGATTTATTTTACAGGTAATTTTGTAATTATTTTAACTATTTTAGCTATTAAATAGTTCTTAACTATTTAATAGCTATTGTACCTGGTTAAAATAAATACAAAGTTGCCTGTAAAATAAATATTAATCCTAAAATAGCTACAATATAATTATTCGTTATATTGTAGCTATAATAGGGTTTATTTTACAGGTAAGTATTTAGCTTTAAATAGGAATAATTTATTTAATAAGAGTTAATTTATTTCGTTAGATTTAAATTATATTTAATTTAGGGGGGTGTTAGGGTTAGGGTTAGACTTAGCTTTAGGGGTTAATACATTTATTAGAGTAGCAGTGAGCTCCGGTCGGCAGATTAGGAGTTAATAATTGAAGTTAGGTGTCGGCGATGTTAGGGAGGGCAGATTAGGGGTTAATACTATTTATTATAGGGTTATTGAGGCGGGAGTGAGGCGGATTAGGGGTTAATAACTTTATTATAGTAGCGGTGAGATGCGGTCGGCAGATTAGGGGTTAATAAGTGTAGGTAGCTGGCGGTGACGTTGTGGGGGGCAGATTAGGGGTTAATAAATATAATATAGGGGTCGGCGATGTTAGGGGCAGCAGATTAGGGGTACATAGCTATAATGTAGGTGGCAGCGGTGTACGGAGCGGCAGATTAGGGGTTAAAAAAAAATATGCAGGGGTCAGCGATAGCGGGGGCGGCAGATTAGGGGTTAATAAGTGTAAGGTTAGGGGTGTTTAGACTCGGGGTTCATGTTAGGGTGTTAGGTGCAGACTTAGGAAGTGTTTCCCCATAGGAAACAATGGGGCCGCGTTAGGAGCTGAACGCTGCTTTTTTGCAGGTGTTAGGTTTTTTTTCAGCTCAAAATGCCCCATTGTTTCCTATGGGGGAATCGTACACGAGCAGGTTTTTGAAGCTGGCCACGTCCGTAAGCACTGCTGGTATCGAGAGTTGCAGTTGCGGTAAATATGCTATACGCTCCTTTTTTGGAGCCTAACGCAGCCATTCTGTGAACTCTAAATACCAGCGGTATTTAAAAGGTGCGGCCAAAAAAAGCATGCGTAGCTAACGCACCCCTTTGGCCGCAAAACTCCAAATCTAGGCCTATGGGTTTATTTTACAGGTAAGTATTTAGTTTTAAATTGGAATAATTTATTTAATGATAGTGTAGTGTTAGGTGTAATTGTAACTTAGGTTAGTTTTTATTTTACAGGTAAATTTGTCTTTATTTTAACTAGGTAGCTATTAAATAGTTAATAACTATTTAATAGTTATTGTACCTAGTTAAAATATATACAAACTTGCCTGTAAAATAAAAATAAATCCTAAAATAGTTACAATGTAACTATTAGTTATATTGTAGCTATATTAGGGTTTATTTTATAGGTAAGTATTTAGTTTTAAATAGGATTAATTTAGTTAATAAGAGTAATATTATTTAGATTTATTTAATTAATATTTAAGTTAGGGGGGTGTTAGGGTTAGTGTTAGACGTAGGTTTAGGGGTTAAAAATGTTATTATAGTGGTGGCGGTATAGGGAGGCAGGATAGGGGTTAACAAATTTATTATAGGTGGCGGCGGTATAGGGGGGGCAGGATAGGGGTTAATAGGTATTATGTAGGTGGTGGCAGGGTCCGGGAGCGGCGGTTTAGGGGTTAACATATTTATAATAGTTGTGGCGGGGTCTAGGAGCGGCGGTTTAGGGGTTAATAACTTTATTTAGTTGCGGGGGGCTCCGGGGGTGCCGGTATAGGGGGTAGAACAGTATAGTATAGTGTGAGTGCTTAGTGACAGGGGCATCAATAAAGCTGTAAAAAGCAGAAGAGCAGCGAGATTGATGATTGATAACCATCACAGTCCGCTGCTCATCGCCCCGTACTTGGTGCGCGGCTTTTTGATAGATTTATTGATAACTTTGGCGAGAGTATTCAGGTCCACGGCGGCGATGTGAGGCAGCTTAGGCGAGCGTATTGGGGCCGGCAAAGGCAGGTAAGTACGGAGCTTCATAACTAGAGGCCATAGTGTCTATAAAACAATGGGAGTTGCCGTGTTGCAATTTATGTTACCTTTTCTGCTGTGGCCAATTAGGGAACACTATAAATTGGTCACTAGAGTGTGTAGCCGATGGCTGTGTTGAATAAAATTGTTCTGCACCTCCATTTCTAACAGGACCTGAGAAGCTCACAATTTCAAAATGGTATTACAGGAAAATGGGAAAAATAAATAATGAAAGTATATTGCAGACATTTAAAGGGACACTGCCCAATTTTTTTCTTTCATAATTCAGATAGAGCATGTAATTGTAAGCAACTTTCTAATTTACTTCTATTATCAATTTTTCTTCATTCTCTTGTAATCTTTATTTGAAAAGAAGGCATCTCAGCTAAGGAGCCAGCAAATTTTGGGTTCAGAACAATGGACAGCACTTGTTTAAAGGTGATGTCCAATCAGCAAGGACAACCCAGGTTGTTCACCTAAAATGGGTCGGCATCTAAACTTACATTCTTGCTTTTCAAATAAACATACCAAGAAAATGAAGACAATTTGATAATAGGAGTAAATTAGAAAGTTGCTTAAAATTGCATGCTCTATCTGAATCACAAAATATTTTTTTTGGCTACAGTGTCCCTTTAATATATATTATAAGATTTATCATTTTATATTACCATCTCAAAGTGTTTAATGTCCCTTTTAACAAAGTGTGACATTATTAACAATACTGTATATAGGTAAGATATATTATAGTCAGTTAAAAATTGTTTTTGTTTACGCACTTTAAAATTTTAAAGCATACTTTCTTTTTGGATATACTAATGAATTAAAAGTATAATTTGAATTAATATGTGAAACAAAAATATTGAGGACTGCTGCATTTAGATAAATTATATTATGATGTACAATAAGTAAAAAAAAATAGAAAAGTATAAAAACGCAGTAAGAAACTGAATTAATACCATATACATGTGCTTGTGTACTGTTTAGTAAAAAACATAATTTATGTAAGAACTTACCTGATAAATTAATTTATTCCATATTGGCAAGAGTCCATGAGCTAGTGACGTATGGGATATACAATCCTACCAAGAGGGGCAAAGTTTCCCAAACCTCAAAATGCCTATAAATACACCCCTCACCACACCCACAATTCAGTTTAATGAATAGCCAAGTAGTGGGGTGATAAAGAAAGGAGTTAAAAGCATAAAAAAAAGGAATTTGGAAATAATTGCTTTATACAAAAAATTCATAACCACCATAAAAAGGGTGGGTCTCATGGACTCTTGCCAATATGAAAGAAATTAATTTATCAGGTAAGTTCTTACATAAACTATGTTTTCTTTCATGTAATTCGCAAGAGTCCATGAGCTAGTGACGTATGGGATAGTAATACCCAAGATGTGGAACTCCACAGAAGAGTCACTAGAGAGGGAGGGGTAAAAATAATAACAGCCATTTTCCGCTGAAAAAATTAATCCACAACCCAAAATATAAGTTTATTCTCATAAATGAAAAGAAAAAATTTAAACATAAGCAGAGGAATCAAACTGAAACAGCTGCCTGAAAAACTTTTCTACCAAAAACTGCTTCTGAAGAAGCAAATACATCAAAACAGTAGAATTTAGTAAATGTATGCAAAGAAGACCAAGTTGCTGCTTTGCAAATCTGATCAACTGAAGCTTCATTCTTGCCCACAAAGTGGAGACTGATCTAGTAGAATGAACTGTAATTCTCTGAGGCGGGGCCTGACCCGACTCAAAATAAACCTGATGAATCAAAAGCTTTAACCAAGATGCCAAGGAAAAGGCAGACGCCTTCTTACCTTTCCTAGAACCAGAAAAGATACAAATAGACTAGAAGTCTTCCTGAAATCTTTAGTAGCTTCAACATAATATTTCAAAGCTCTTATAACATCCAAAGAATATAAGGATCTCTCCAAAGAATTCTTAGGATTAGGACACAAAGAAGGAACAACAATTTCTCTATTAATGTTGTTCACAACCTTAGGTAGAAATTTAAATGAAGTCCACAAAACTGCCTTATCCTAATGGAAAATCAAAAAAGGAGATTCACAAGATAGAGCAGATAATTCGGAAGGTTGGTTGGTAACTGGACATCCGAACAAGATCTGCATACCAAAACCTGTGGAGCTACCAGCAACACAAACGATTGTTCCATGATGACCTTGGAAGAAAAACTAGAGGCGGGAAAATATAAGCAGGTTGGTAACACCAAGGAACTGCTAACATATCCACCACCTCCGTCTGAGGATCCCTGGACCTGGACAGGTACCTGGGAAGTTTCTTGTTTAGATGCAAAGCCATCAGATCTATTTTTGGAAGACCCCACATCTGAACAATCTGAGAAAACACATCTGGATGGAGCGACCACTCCCCCGGATGTAAAGTCTGACGACTGAGAGAATCCGCTTCCCAATTGTCTACACCTGGGATATGAACCGCAGAAATTAGACAGGAGCTTGATTCTGCCCAAGCAAGTATCCAAGATACTTCTTTCATAGCTTGGGTACTGTGAGTCCCACCCTGATGATTGACATATGCCACAGTTGTGATATTGTCTGTCTGAAAACAAATGAACGGTTCTCTCTTCAACAGAGGCTAAACCTGAAGAGCCCTGAAAATAGCACTGAGATCTAAAATATTGATTGGTAACCTTGCCTCTTGAGATTTTCAAACCCCTTGTGCTGTCAGAGATCCCCAGACAGCTCCTCAACCTGAAAGACTTGTATCTGTTGTGATCACAGTCCAGGTTGGATGAACAAAAGAGGCCCCTTGAACTATACAATGGTGATCTAACCACCAAGTCAGAGAGAGTCGATTGGGATTTAAGGATATTAATTGTGATATATTTGTATAATCCCTGCACCATTGATTCAGCATACAAAGTTGAAGAGGTCTCATATGAAAATGAGCAAAGGGGATCACGTCTGATGCTGCAGTCATGAGACCTAAAACTTCCATGCACATAGCTACTGAATTGAATGATTGAGACTGAAGGTTCCGACAAGCTAAAACCAATTTTAATCGTCTCTTGTCTGTTAGAGATAGAGTCATGGACACTGAATCTATCTGGAAACCTAAAAAGGTGACCCTTGTCTGAGGAATCAAGGAACTTTTTGGTAAATTGATCCTCCAACCATGTCTTTGAAAAAACAACACTAGTTGATTCATGTGAGATTCTGCAGAATGTAAAGACTGAGCTAGTACCAAGATATCATCCAAATAAGGAAACACTGCAATACCCGTTCTCTGATTACAGAGAGTAGGGCACCGAGAACCTTTAAAAAGATTCTTGGAGCTGTCGCTAGGCCAAATGGAAGAGGGACAAATTGGTAATGCTTGTCTAGAAAAGAGAATCTCAGAAACTGATAGTGGTCTGGATGAATCGGAACATGAAGGTATGCATCCTGTAAGTCTATTGTAGACATATAATGCCCTTGCTGAAGAAAAGGCAGAACAGTCCTTATAGTCACCATTTTGAAAGTTGGCACTCTTACAAAACAATTCAAAATTTTCAGATCCAGAACTGGCCTGAATGTATTTTCTTTCTTTGGGACAATGAATAGATTTAAATAAAATCCCAGACCCTGTTCCTGAAACAGAACTGATATGATTACCCCTAAAAGCTCCATGTCTGAAACACACTTCAGAAAAGCCTGAGCCTTTACTGGATTTGCTGGGATGCGTAAGAGAAATAATCTTCTCACAGGAGGTCTTACTCTGAATCCTATTCAGTACCCTTGAGAGACAATACTCTGAATCCATTGATTTTGGACAGAATCTGCCCAAATGTCTTATAAGAATCTTAATCTGCCCCCTACCAGCTGAGCTGGAATGAGGGCCGCACCTTCATGCAGACTTGGGGGCTGGCTTTGGTTTCTTAAATGGTTTGGATTTACTCCAACTTGAAGAAGGTTTCCAATTGGAACCAGATTCTTTGTTGGAAGGATTAGGTTTCTGTTCCTTATTTTGTTGAAAGGAATGAAAATGGTTAGAAGCTTTAGATTTACCCTTAGGTCTTTTATCCTGAGGCAAAACAACTCCCTTCCCCCCAGTGACAGTTGAAATAATCAAATCCAACTGATAACCAAATAAATTATTACCTTGGAAAGAAAGAAATAGTAATCTAAACTTAGATACCATGGCAGCATTCCAATATTTGAGCCACAAAGCTCTTCTAGCTAAAATAGCTAAAGACATAGATTTAACATCAGTTTTGATGATATCAAAAATGGCATCACAGATAAAATGATTAGCATGTTGAAGCAAGCGAACAATGCTAGACAAATCAGGATCCATTTCCTGTTGCGCTAAACTTTCCAACCAAAAAGTTGATGCAGCGGCAACATCAGCCATAGAAATGGCAGGCCTGAGAAGATAGCCAGAATATAAATAAGCTTTCCTTAGATAAGATTCAAGTTTCCTATCTAAAGGGTCCTTAAAGGAAGTACTATCTTCCATAGGAATAGTAGTACGTTTGGCAAGAGTAGAAATAGCCCCATTAACTTTGGGGATTTTTTCCCAAAACTCCAATCTAACTGCTGGCAAAGGATACAATTTTTTAAACCTTGAAGAAGGGATATAAGAAGTACCAGGCCTATTCCATTCCTTAGAAATCATATCAGAAATAGCATCAGGAACTGGAAAAACCTCTGGAGTAACCACAGGAGGTTTATAAACAGAATTTAAATGTTTACTAATTTTAGTATCAAGAGGACTAGTTTCCTCAATATACAAAGTAATCAACACCTCTTTTAACAAGGAACAAATATATACACCATTTTAAATAAATAATATCTGAGGAAGGATCTTCTGAATCAGATAGATCCTCATCAGAGGAGGATAATTCAGTATGTTGTCGGTCATTTGAAATTTCATCAACTTTATGAAAAGTTTTAAAAGACCTTTTACGTTTATTAGAAGGCGGGATAGCAGACAAAGCCTTCTGAACCGCATCAGCAATAATATATTTTATATTCACAGGGATATCATGTACATTAGATGTTGAAGGAACAACAGGCATTGTACTATTACTGATGGATACATTCTCTGCATGTAAAAGCTTATCATGACAACTATTACATACCACAGTTGGAGATATAATCTCCACAAATTTACAACAGATACACTTAGCTTTGGTAGAGCTGTTATCAGGCAGCAGGGTTCCAACAGTGGTTTCTGGGACAGGATCAGATTGAGAAATCTTGCAAATGTAAGAGAAAAAACAACATATAAAGCAAAATTATCAATTTCCTTATATGGCAGTTTCAGGAATGGGAAAAAATGCATAGCCCTCTGACATAGAAAAAGGCAAGAGGCATATAGGAATGGGGTTTTAAATAATGAAATTATTTGTTGCCAAGTATGACGCACATCGCAAAATGAATTTTTTTGGCGCTAACAACATCTGGAAATGACACACTCGCATCATTGCAGACGCAACCTTGTGCAAGGAAACTCGGCGTCAAATAAGATACTGGAAATTATTAATTTGCTTCACCAGACATACCTTCGCGCCAAAAAATGATTGCGCCAAAAATGACGCAATAAACATAATTATTTTGCGACCTCACAAGCCTACTTTTGTCCGTGAAATTTTAATGAAAAAGCAGTCAATTTGAAAAAAGACTATACCCCAGGTAAGAAAAATATTTTCCTAAATATGTTTTCCCAAATATGAAACTGATAGTCTGCAAAAGGAAATATACATTAACCTGACTCATGGTAAATATAAGTACAATACATATATTTAGAACTTTATATTAATACATAAAGTGCCAAACCATAGCTGAGAGTGTCTTAAGTAATGAAAACATACTTACAGAAAGACACCCATCCAGATATAGCAGATAGCCAAACCAGTACGGAAACGGTTATCAGTAGAGGTAATGGAATATGAGAGTATATCGTCGATCTGAAAAGGGAGGTAGGAGATGAATCTCTACGACCGCTAACAGAGAACCTATGAAAAGATTTCCCGCGAGGAAAACCATAGAATTCAATAGGTGATACTCCCTTCACATCCCTCTGACATTCCCTATACTCTGAGAGGAATCGGGCTTCAAAATGCTGAGAAGCGCATATCAACGTAGAAAATCAAGCACAAACTTACTTCACAACCTCCATAGGAGGCAAAGTTTGTAAAACTGAATTGTGGGTGTGGTGAGGGGGTGTATTTTTTTGAGGTTTGGGAAACTTTGCCCCTCCTGGTAGGATTGTATATCCCATACATCACTAGCTCATGGACTCTTGCCAATTACATGAAAGAAAGCAATAATATAGTTAAAGGGCCAGTCTGCTCTAAATTTTTTACTATGTAAAAACATAGAGAAAGCCTTTACTACACATTCCCCCTCTTTGCACAACCAATATACTTTATAACCTTTAAATCTCTAAATCTCTGCCTGTTTCTAAGCCCATGCAGGCCATCTTTATCTAAGTGAATTTTATTCGCTTTTCACAGCAAGACAGTGCTAGTTAATTTTATCCATAAAGATAACTGTACTCACGCCTGTGGAGTTACGTATAAGTCAGCACTGAATGGCTAAAATGCAAGTCTGTAAATAGTACTGAGATAAGGGGCAGTTAGCAGAGGCTTAGATACAAGGTAATCATAGAAGTAAAAAGTATCTTAATATAACCGTGTTGGTTATGCAAAACTGGTGAATGGGTATTAAAGGGATTATCTATCTTTTTAACAATAAAAATACTGGCGTAGCCTGTCCCTTTAAGTGAAAAATATCCACAAAATGTTTTGCTCTTTAGTAAGTAAATAAATAAATTAACAATATAAAAAAACAAAGGCATTTTGTTATCCCTCTGTCCCTCTATCCCTGTGTAACATTTACATCTGTATTTATTGTAATTCCTGTATAGCAATGAGGAATCTGTTGGCATGTTACTAATAAGATAATAATATTAATATTGCTCATAATAAATTCCAGCCCAATCAAATGCCAAGCAGTAGCATGAGACCCATCTTGCAGTAAGAAGCAATGTGCTCAGATATTTCCCACACCAATTTTATACTGAAATATCCACTAAGCCCTTCTGTGTATCTTATTTCAATATCAATCTGCAGTTTTAATTGATAAATAAAAAGTTAGATTCAGTTGTCATTCACCTTCAGTCCATTTGTTCCGTGGTCTGAAATTACATTCTACACTATGTACTCAAACTAAAATTCAGAATTTATACTTACCGATAAATTTCTTTCTTTTAGGATGATGATAGTCCATAGGTGTCCATAGCATGTGGGATATATTTCCCGCCTCTAGGAGAAGGTCAAGAGCTTTAAATCCCTCCCACCTCCTCTCCCCACTCAGTTTATGTATAGCCCAGCAGAAGAGAGAGACATAAAAGGTAGGAAAGACAGAAAGCAGGGTTAAAAGGTGCAAATTAGAACTGTTGCCCATATAGCAAAAATATCCGTCTGGGTCCTATGGACTCTCATCATCGTGAAAGAAAGAAATTTATCGGTAAGTATAAATTCTGTTTTCTTTTGTAAGATGATGACTCCATAGGTGTCCATAACTTGGGATATAATACCCAAGCTGAGAGTCCATGTTAAGGACGGGTGTGACAGATTAATGGCAGCTCCTATTTGCAGTACACTGTGCCAAAAGCAGCTTTGGATGAAGTATAAATCTCAAAATTATAACATTTAGAAAAAGTATGGAAAGAAGATCTAGTTGCTGCCTTGCAAATCTGTTTCAAGGAGGCATAATTTGTGAAGGCCCAGGAAGTAGCTACAGATCTAGTAGAATGAGCAATTACTCTTTTTGGAGGAGATTTCTCCACAACCAAGTAAGCCTATGAGTAATTTGCTTCAGCCATGATGCCAAGGCCACCGCGGTAGCCTTTTGACTCTTTCTGGAACATGAAAAATGGTAAAATAAGCTAGAAGTCTGTCTAAAATCTTTAGTAGCCTGAAGATAACATTTTAAAGCTCTGACTACATTGAAATTGTGTAGAAGGCGTTCCTTAGAGTTAGAAGGATTTGGACACAGTGAAGGAACCACAATTTCCTGTTTAATAAACTCTGAAGACACAACCTTAGGAAGATAATCATATTTAGTCCGAAGGACCACTTTATCCTGATGAAAAACCAAATGTGGGGATCAGAAGACAGTGCTAATAATTCAGAAACTCATCTAGCGGAAGAAATGGCTCGAAGAAAGAGAACCTTTCATGACAGTAACATTAGGTCCAAAGTATGCATAGGTTCAAAGGGGGACTTTGCAAAACAGAATGAACCAGATTCAAATTCCATGGGTGGAGAAAGGGGCCTAATAACAGGTCAAATTCTCACCAAAGCTTGCACAAAAGTTTGAACTGCAGGCAACTTAGCCAGTTTTGTATGAGCAGTAGCCAGACAAAGCAATGACGCATGAATCAAAATTGTCAAGGTATTTGAAATATTATTAAATAATATATAGAAATATATTTAACTTTATTTAATAAATCTGTGGATGTGAACATGGTCTGTAGGACAAAGGATTAGATCTCCCCCACTCCAATTGCACAGGAGACATTCTTGGCTGAAAGGAGAACAAAGGATTATCTCTGGGAGATCTCACACACTCAATATGTTAAATTATGCAATTGTATAATTTAGCAAGGAACTAAAATATAACATAGTTTCAGGATACAGGCAAATATATGGAGACGAAATGTCTGAATTACCCTTTTGGAACTGATCAAAATCATAGAGAAACAACTTTTATGCACATGGGTGTTAATTATCAAATACACATCTGCACTGCTGGCTAAACAGGAAATATGCTGTTTTAAAGACTTTTACAACTCCTCATGGATTGACCCCATGTGGAGCAATAAAGGCCTTGGGAAACACAGACAAATGCTAAGGTGTGACTCTGGAAGTTCACGTAAGCAGACAGCAAATAAACATTTATTTTTTTTCTCTCTCTGTTTAAATACATGCCCCAGAATGTATTAAATATAGAAATTTGGGAAATTGTCTAATTCTATATTATTATTACATGGGTATTTGCTAAGCTTGGGAGGTAACTGTTTTAGTCAGTCAAAAATGTGTAATAACCTCTGTTTTGCTTATATTTTTCAGACAGATAAATTCAGATATACATAGAAATGATATATATGTTTTGAAAACACAAAAGATCTTACTTAGCCTCTGTGTTTTTAAGAATATAAATAAATACTTATGGACCATACACATATTAATGCTTGGATCATCTCTAATAATTATTTCTATTTTTATTGCAGACAACCATTGGTCATGAGCATCAATCTTAGAAAGAGACGGAATGCCGCATGAAATGAATTAAGTCATATCATATAAACGTACAAATAAATGTTTATAAAGTTTCACATACATCTTTTAAAATATAGTGAGATGAAAATATGGAAGTTACTTTGATGTGATATGACTATGAGATATATATTTGATGTGATATAACTATGAAATATAAGTTATTTTAATATAATGTTAGATATGTGATGTTTCATATCAAAATGATCAGAAAATTCATTAAGATATAACTTATCCAAAACAAATATTATGAATAGTTGTCGCAGTAAATTATGATAAAATTAATAACCATTTCATAGAAATACTGACTTAAGTTGTTTCAAATGTTGCTGTGTCTGTTTGTGCTGCCACCTGGTGTTATGTTGCGAGAACTACAGCCAGAAGGTTCTCTCTGGCTGTTAAAAATGAAATTTCCAAGGGCCAATCCGATTTAGACTTCCCAGATAACCAATGGGAAGGTCAGCTCCCGCAGGGCCACCCACAATTTACCAATGATGGAAAAAAACCAAATAAAAAGTGAATGCAATGGAGAGAAAAGGGAGATTTTCTGCTGAAGCTAAAACTTGTAACTGGTTCCCGCTGGGTGTGAGATACCACTTTACTTGAGCAAAGCTAATCTACCCTTCTCATTGATTGCGATATACACTTATTGGTGATCTGAGGTAAAATAATTCCTACCAAGGAATATCGGATATCGACTGCTTTTTACTTTGGTAACGTATTCAAGGTTTTGTAAGATAAGTTATATGCATAGCTAATTTGTATTTAATAGATTTAAAGAAGCAGTGTGTTTTTCTCAAGTTAGCATTTCACAGCCTATATACATATATTGTTTAAATCTGCGTCTGATTGACCAAGTAACTCATCTATGCAAGTTCTGATATTGTCAGTTAATTTTGTATTAGGATAAATTGCAGTTAAATAGCAGAATATATATATTATCCTATTGTTTTATAAACACTGTTTAGAATTGTATTGCTTAGATGTTAAAGGTTTTTAGTCCCATTGTGTTAAATAAATAAAAGGCTGAATTGTGAAGGTATATTTTTCTGGGTTTCGTAAGAAGGATAGCATATCTTAAGAGTTGGTTTTAACGCATATACATTTTGTTTAATTTCCTTTTATTGCAAATATAGTTCAATATGTTTATGGATATTAACTAAATAAAATAATTCAGATATTTATATTAATTGTATGGTCTAGTAGGTGCATGGTTGATAAGGGTTTCTATTTCTTTGTATTGTGTTTATAACCCTGCCATAAACTTATATATATTATTTGGATAGCACTACTAAGATTTTCATAAATATACTGACATAATAATTGGAGGCACTGCTGAGATTTAATAATATCCATCATAATTGATATAATATATTTGTAAGTAAATAGAAATTATTATAAAAGAGAAAAAAAAAATTAAAAAAAATTCATATTTCGATATTAATATTTTGAAGATATAATTTTTTTTTTGAAAAGTTGAAATATTGATTTTCATATTTCGAGATTGACATTAATATCTTGAAATATTATTAAAGATTAATTTTGAAAAAATTAATAAAAATATTAATTTTTCATATTTCAAAATTAATCAAAAATATTGATTTTTTCATATTTTCAAAGTTAATCAAAAGTATTAATTTTTCATATTTCGGAATATTAATTTTTCATATTTCAAAATTAATTATATATTTTTTTTTAAATATAAAATTTTTCCTCCTCTCTTTTTATTGGCAAAAATTGTATTAGCGTTTTAGTTTAACTAAGTACTAAACCAATATAATAATGTCTGTAGCCAGAAGTGACTCATTTAATTCTATACATAGCAATGAAATTGGTCCCATTACAATACCCATTACTAAAGGTCAGGTCCTTAAGAAAGATATCTTAAGTTACCTTAAAGGGAAGTTTCATATTGCGGGTGAATTAAATGATTTTATGGATACGCTTGAAACTAGGGCTAAAAATATTACCGTTAATAATAATATGTGGAATGAAGAGAATGAATTCTTCCAGGAATTATTAATGATTAATCAATGCAAAGCTCCCATAAAGCGAGACGAACTAATACTAAAATCCTGGCCCCTTTTAATATGCATAATTGACGAAATGTCGTTTTGTGTCACAGACAAACGATTGCAAATACAGGAGCTAGAAAATAGTATTCGTTCCTCGCGCAGACGCGAAGAGGGTTTAAAAATAGCCAAAAATAAAATGGATGAATTTGCCCAAAACCTAGCCACCTTAGATAAGCACAATATGAACTTAATCGCGCAGATACAAGATTTAAATAAACAGCTTGCGCAAAGCCAGAGAGAATTAAGCGATTTAAAAAGGTCATATCGCCATAATGAAAACCCCTATATTAGCAGTGAGAATAATACAGATAATGCTAACTCCTTTAGCGAACGCGTCAGGGACGAGGTACGAAAATATATAGAACAACATAGACAAATGACCCCTAACGGGTCAGAAGTAGATTTCCCAAATAGACAATCCCCTCAGGATGTAAATCCAGAGGACAGCTGTAGCGCAGCTGATGCGGGGGAGGGAAACTCTAACAGAGAATCCCAAAATAAGTCTGATAAAGTCTATGATTCCCATAAAATAATCACCTTCGTACAACGCGCAGTACCTATATTCTCCAATAAGGGAACAACATCTGTAATTGATCATTTACAGGCTTTTGAAAATGCGTTAGCTATAATGAATGTTACAAGTGAGAAATTGAAAATTGAATTTCTGCCTTGGGTATTTGACAGTAAGCATCACAAATTCTTTGCTTCACTAAAGGATATGAATATTCATTCCTGGAATGGGGTAAAACAACAATGCAGAAAAGAATTCGGGCAATATCGCACTAAAACTGCCGCGAAAATAGCGGTATATGGTTTAAAGTGTCATGCGAATCAGAGTCCAATCGAATTCCTTTCTGTATTGAAAAATGCGTACAGTATGGCTGAAGATAATCCCAGATTTGATGGCTCAGAATTTGTAAATTTATTTTTTGAAGCATTGCCTACACCCATCAAAATCAACTTAGCTAGAGATTTTGATGAGGACTGCTCATTGGAATGGCTGATCAAAGAGAGTACGAAGTTATACTCTATTCAGCAGTCCAGTGAGCAGGGGGTTAAAAAGGAGTCAAAACCCAAAATTGTGGCAGAAACTAGGGTGTCACCTAGCCCCCTCAATTTGGAGTCTAACAAGAGGACTTATGCAGAGGTGGCCAGTCAAAACAGGCCATCTCCACAGAGGTTTAATTCCGCCCCTCCCCCTACACAGGTTGAGGCGCAGGGAGACTATAACCAAAGTGGGGGACATAATCGGGTGAATAATTACTCACAAAGAGAATACTCGCCAAATAATTGGTATCCACGCAAGGGTAGATACAATAGACGGCAAAGATATTCTCAGGGTAACCAGACACCCCAGGTATATAATGCTCCCCAAAGTACTAATGCTGAACAAGCTGAACCCCAGGGGCAACCACGCCAGAATAGAAATAGTGGCCCTGATTCTGAGGGAACCCAATGGTCCAGGAATCAGTACAATGGGGCACCAAGAGATAGGCCCAGGGGTAGAGGTAACTTGTACAATCAGGTAGATATGCTGTTTACCCAATTAAATCGGTTGAGCGAACAAATCGCTAATATGAGTCAAAAATCTACGGCTCAGCAACCGAACAATACTTTTTTAGGGGTACAGCCAGTGGTCAGCAGTGGACCACAGGCACAGTCATAAATACTGCAGTATCACCTGAAGGGGAGGGGAGAGATATACAAAATGTAGTAATAAATATCAATGATACTAATCATGTTATCTCCCCACAGACCGGAAACGGACAAATTAGCTGTGACAATGAGCGACATCAGCCGGGAAAAATTAACCAAACTTTTCCTCTGCAGTGTTCTCTTAACATTATTTCCACAGATGCAGTACACAAGAACCCAGCTGACCTTGTCATAGGGGAAACAGGTAGGTATGAAATTTCCTCTGCATCGAATGACACAGCGGATCCAGGTAAAACGTGGCGAAGCCCACAGATGTACAAGAATGCAAATTTTATGTGTGAAATGATAGAAACTGCAGGAAGATATTATGTACTAGTTGAGCTGCAAGATTCAGTCTCCAACCCTATCAAGGGATTCATTGACACTGGGTCACAGGCAACTATCTTATCCCACAGGTACTACACACAGCTAAATGAGCTAACACCCCACAAACCCAAAATAAGAGAATTTGACGGTTCTCTAATAGGTGTTGGGGGTGACTCCCTAAAGGTCTACGGTACTGCCTGGTTAAAATTTAAATTGGGGAACAGGGTCATAAGACACCCTGTCATTATAGTGGATCTGCCAACTGATCGTTTAATTATTGGTAGTGATCTCCTGAAACGATTAAGCACCATAATTGATTGCATAAATAATGTAATTTGGTCACAAGTTAAACGGCCTATCAATTATGAAAAATCTGGTATATCTCGCGCCCAACATAGCTGTCACGTGGTAGAAGAGAAACCAGATGCTGTGGAGATTCATTTCAGGAATAACTCTGTACCTGAAATCACTATCCTACAAATAGATGATCAGACTCCTTTTAGTGGCTCTGATGGTAATACTTTTAAAATATCGCCTGGAAAGATAGCGAATATTTCCCTAGATGGCGATGTATTAACCATAGCACTCCACAAGGGGGATCATAAAATCCCTAAGGGGGGAGGCCACACTCAATACCTCACAGGGATTGAGAGAGTTAAAGAGGATCTATTTATCCCTATACAAGTACATGACCTTGGTAAAACCAAGTATGCTAAAATAAACTTAAAACAGGAAGCTAGCTATATAAGCGAAGGTTTATTAGCGCAAATAGCTGAACCTAAAGTGATTAAATATCTTTCTCCCCAAGACCACAGTGTCAACGGCCTGGATGACAGGTCTGAAAGCTATAACATCACAGCTAAGTGCTTATTATCTATCTCTATTGGTAATAAGTCAGTGAAGCACCTGTTTTTAGTTTTAAATACTCCCCATAATCAAATATACATTGGCAATGATATCTTACATAGATATGCCATACAAATAGATTTGATTAATTCTTGCCTCTGGAGCAGGTTAAAGGGGGACCCTGAAGTATTTCAGGATGAAAATGCAGCCCTGAAATCAAACCAGCAATTGCCATATGCTGTGAATATGCAGGTATCTAGCGATGTTATAATTCCTGCTGGGGCTGATAAATTTCTTTTACCCTTACAGGTAAAGAGAGGTCAGAAATTAAAAACTTCTGAAACACTGATTTGCCTCTCCCATAGAATACAAAATCTGGGTGTCACAGTGACTTACACTCCTATGGTGAATATTGGAACTATTCCAATACATATTATTGTACATAACATGACCCCACAGGATATAACCTTATCCAAGGGAACTACCATAGGATATGCACTGGAATCAAGTTATTACACTTTTAGATTCCAGAATAATGTAATTGGGCTAATACCTGAAGGATACCTAACTGAAGAACAATTAATAGAACAATCCTTTGCATCTATACCAGAGGGTCTATTTAATGTTCAGTCTATTTATCCCTTCAGCTCAGAGGAAGGCATCTGTAAAATTGAAGAAGCCTCTCTAGTGTTTGATCAGCCAATCAAACAGCAAGATTATCCCAATACCCAGAGTCATGGGAGCAATGTAAACTATAATCAAGGGGATCTCACCTCTAGACTGGAAGAAGCATATGAAATAGGACAGCCTGAAATCTTTCCAGGATTTCAGCAAATAGTCGAAGAGCAAATATCCTTAGCTAATGGCTGTTCCAGCGATGACGAACGCCAACAGCTGCGAGAACTCCTAATGGAATACAAGGATATTTTCGCTAAGGATTCTTATGACTGTGGTACTACAGACTTGCACATTGCAAGAATACAAACAGATCCCGATGCGCCACCTGTATTTGTCAAACAATACAGACTTCCCTTAGCCTCATATGATTCTCTTGCAGAGATCATAAGGAATTTGGAAGAAAGAGGTATTATCAGACAGGTGCACAGCTCTTATAATAACCCTATTCTAGGTGTCCTTAAACCCAATGGACAATGGCGTTTGTGTGCTGACTTAAGACAGCTAAACAAACGAGTATACATGTCTGGCTGGCCTGTACCATACATTGACCAGTGCCTAGCACAAATGCAGGGATCCAAAATATTCACTGCCATTGATTGTGCACAGGGATACTGGACCATAAAGGTACATGAAGAGGACCAATATAAGCTAGCATTCTCCTTCCAAAAGGTTCAGTATGCATTCCAGAGACTTCCATTTGGATACATAAATTCTGGACATGAATTTGCTGTATTCATGCATAAGGCTATGCCTGACGCACTGGAAAGGGGGACCTTATCTTATGTTGATGATGTTTTAATCAAAAGCACAGACTTTGAAAAACACATCACAGAACTTAAACACGTCCTCAGCCAACTTAAAAGGGCAGGTGTCAAATTATCCCTGCAAAAAGCTCAATGGTGCCGCACTCGTGTAAACTTCTTGGGACATGAAGTTACCTCTGACGGATTAAATCCCCAGAAGAAAAAGGTGGAAGCTATAGTGAATTCTAAAAACCCAACTAACTTAAAGGAATTGAGATCATTCCTGGGTATGACGAATTATTCTCGCAAATTCATTGATAATTATGCGGGATTAGCTAAACCACTACTACTTCTTCTAAAGAAGGATGTGAAATGGCACTGGAGTGAGTCTCAAGAGACAGCCATCAGAGAGCTGAAGAGAAAACTCACTCAAGCACCTTGCTTAGCGTACCCTGAAGGTGGTAAACCTTTCTACTTAGAAACAGGGTACACAGATGTAAGCATGAGTGCTGTGTTATACCAAAAGCATGATAATTTGAACAAAGCCATTGCTTATGCGAGCAAAAATCTATCCCCAGTAGAAATAAAGTTCAACGATTGCGAAAAAGCCCTCTTATCTACTGTATGGGCTCTACAAAATTTCCGCAGCTATATACAGGGCGAGGAAATCATTGTAGAAACGGCCCACCAGCCTTTGCTATATTTGCAAAGTGAGAGAATAAGAGATGGGAATTTATCAAATAGCCGCATAACAGCATGGACGCTTTCCTTGCAAGGCTGGCCATTAGAAATTCGCTACAAGCAGAATAAAAAGAATCCAGTTGCACAGGGACTTGCTGAGCTCCACGACTGTACTGCTAGAGATACTGGGGAAGAATTATCAGAAGATGATTTTCTGGAGGAACAATTGCTTTCCCCATATAAAATGTACAATGAGGACCATTGTCAAACATTACCTTGGGTATATGTTGATGGTTGTTCTTACCATGCCACTATTGATAATGAGCGCAGATTAGTCGCTGGCATTGGTATAACTGGGGCAAATGGATTCCCAAATTTATCTATAGGTTTCAACATTGGACCAAGATCCAGTCAAGTTGCTGAACTAACTGCTGTTTTCAAAACCATTGAAATGGCTATTGAACATGGTATTCATGAATTTGTGATCATAACTGACTCAAATTATGTGCGTGACAGTTTTGTTGAATACCTGCCAACTTGGAAAAGAAATGGCATGCAGAAAAGCAATAACAAACCAGTCAAGCATGGCAAATTGTTCTGCGAGATTGATAATCTGGTAGTATCCAATGATTTAACCATACACTGGAAAAAGACCAAGGGTCATTCCAGAGTTTTAGGTCCTGATAAGGAAGGCAATGACCTTGCGGATTCATTAGCCAAACAAGGAGCCATAACTGGAGAACTCCTTAATATTGACCATTTAATGGGTGCAATTCAGGTAGAAGCCATTACCAGAAACCAGGCAAAACAACAGAGTGAGCCTAACTTGGTACAATGGAGTCAGGATTCTCCTAGTGAGGACCTGATCACTAGTCAAAAAGAAGACCCCATTGTAGGCATCTTCTATAAACACATAGAAGATCCTGAAAGCAACCCCATCTCAAAAGATGATTGTATTGGCAAGGAAGATCTTAGAATCTTAATAAAATCTAAATCTCAATTCAAATTACAGGATGGTTTGTTAATTAGAACCTCCAAAACTGGCATCCAGCAGTGGGTAGTACCCACCAAGTTCCGAGGTCTAATGCTTCAACATGCCCATGATGCTCCCACATCTGGTCATCGTGGTGCCAAACTCACATATGAAATATTGCGTGATTACGCTTTTTGGCCACACATGTTGAAAGATGTTCAAACCTACTGTCAAGGGTGTTTAATCTGTCCACAGTTCCAAACCACTGCACCAACGCATAGAGCGCCATTGCAGAAGAGGGGGATGGTAATGCCATGGTCAGATATACAAATTGATTTTATCGGTCCAGTAACAAGATCATCAAGAGGTAACAAGTACATGTTAACAGTGACATGCCTGTTCACTAAATGGGTAGAGTGCATTAGTGCACCTAACAATAGTGCTGAAACATGTGCAGCATTGCTCATCAACCATGTATTTTCCAGATTTGGTTTGCCCCAAAGAATCGAATCAGATCGGGGGACCCACTTCACTAGCGAAGTGATGACAAAAATGTGGAAAATACTAGGGGTTAAAAGAAAGCTCCATATTGCTTATAGAGCTGCCTCAAGTGGTGGTGTAGAGTGTTACAACCAGTCCATTGTTAAAATCCTCAAAAAGTTTGTGAGTGAAACAGGTAAAGACTGGGATATAAAACTACCTCTAGTCTTAATGGCATTAAGAGCAACTCCAAGTAGTGCTACCAAGATGTCACCTTTTGAGCTGATGACTGGTAGAAGAATGGTTCTACCTCAGCATCTGCTGTACCGTACATCAGACCAAAATTTGATAGACGCTGCCAATACACATCAATATGTGGAAAACTTAAGAAAGCACCTGCAATATGCCTTTGCATTTGCTCAAAGGAATTTAGAAAGAGCCGCAACTGCCACTAAAACCTATTATGATCTCAAAACATCCAAAAAGGAATATGAAATAAATGATAAAGTTTATCTTTATAACTTTGGAAGAGATCAGGTTAGGGAGAAGAAATTTCTTCCCTCATGGAAAGGTCCTTTCGTCATTACTGACAAAATATCTCCAGTGGCCTATAAAATACGGATCCCCAAAAATGAAAGTTTCATAGATAAATGGGTCCATATCAATCAATTGTGAGCGTGTCATCCCAGATCCCAACTACAAGTCATAGAGGGAGAATGAAGTGTCATATCCCCAAATGAACTAAAGACATACTATAGTTTAAAGATGCCTAACTGATAAACATGAAGGTTCAAAATTGACAGACTATCTACATAGAAGACTGTCCATGATGTGTACGGTCAACATCCTCACCAAATACCACTAACTTTGATCCAATTCAAATACATGTGTCCTACATATTTTTGAATTGGAAAGGGGGATTTATGTCAAGGTATTTGAAATATTATTAAATAATATATAGAAATATATTTAACTTTATTTAATAAATCTGTGGATGTGAACATGGTCTGTAGGACAAAGGATTAGATCTCCCCCACTCCAATTGCACAGGAGACATTCTTGGCTGAAAGGAGAACAAAGGATTATCTCTGGGAGATCTCACACACTCAATATGTTAAATTATGCAATTGTATAATTTAGCAAGGAACTAAAATATAACATAGTTTCAGGATACAGGCAAATATATGGAGACGAAATGTCTGAATTACCCTTTTGGAACTGATCAAAATCATAGAGAAACAACTTTTATGCACATGGGTGTTAATTATCAAATACACATCTGCACTGCTGGCTAAACAGGAAATATGCTGTTTTAAAGACTTTTACAACTCCTCATGGATTGACCCCATGTGGAGCAATAAAGGCCTTGGGAAACACAGACAAATGCTAAGGTGTGACTCTGGAAGTTCACGTAAGCAGACAGCAAATAAACATTTATTTTTTTTCTCTCTCTGTTTAAATACATGCCCCAGAATGTATTAAATATAGAAATTTGGGAAATTGTCTAATTCTATATTATTATTACATGGGTATTTGCTAAGCTTGGGAGGTAACTGTTTTAGTCAGTCAAAAATGTGTAATAACCTCTGTTTTGCTTATATTTTTCAGACAGATAAATTCAGATATACATAGAAATGATATATATGTTTTGAAAACACAAAAGATCTTACTTAGCCTCTGTGTTTTTAAGAATATAAATAAATACTTATGGACCATACACATATTAATGTTTGGATCATCTCTAATAATTATTTCTATTTTTATTGCAGACAACCATTGGTCATGAGCATCAATCTTAGAAAGAGACGGAATGCCGCATGAAATGAATTAAGTCATATCATATAAACGTACAAATAAATGTTTATAAAGTTTCACATACATCTTTTAAAATATAGTGAGATGAAAATATGGAAGTTACTTTGATGTGATATGACTATGAGATATATATTTGATGTGATATAACTATGAAATATAAGTTATTTTAATATAATGTTAGATATGTGATGTTTCATATCAAAATGATCAGAAAATTCATTAAGATATAACTTATCCAAAACAAATATTATGAATAGTTGTCGCAGTAAATTATGATAAAATTAATAACCATTTCATAGAAATACTGACTTAAGTTGTTTCAAATGTTGCTGTGTCTGTTTGTGCTGCCACCTGGTGTTATGTTGCGAGAACTACAGCCAGAAGGTTCTCTCTGGCTGTTAAAAATGAAATTTCCAAGGGCCAATCCGATTTAGACTTCCCAGATAACCAATGGGAAGGTCAGCTCCCGCAGGGCCACCCACAATTTACCAATGATGGAAAAAAAACAAATAAAAAGTGAATGCAATGGAGAGAAAAGGGAGATTTTCTGCTGAAGCTAAAACTTGTAACTGGTTCCCGCTGGGTGTGAGATACCACTTTACTTGAGCAAAGCTAATCTACCCTTCTCATTGATTGCGATATACACTTATTGGTGATCTGAGGTAAAATAATTCCTACCAAGGAATATCGGATATCGACTGCTTTTTACTTTGGTAACGTATTCAAGGTTTTGTAAGATAAGGTATATGCATAGTTAATTTGTATTTAATAGATTTAAAGAAGCAGTGTGTTTTTCTCAAGTTAGCATTTCACAGCCTATATACATATATTGTTTAAATCTGCGTCTGATTGACCAAGTAACTCATCTATGCAAGTTCTGATATTGTCAGTTAATTTTGTATTAGGATAAATTGCAGTTAAATAGCAGAATATATATATTATCCTATTGTTTTATAAACACTGTTTAGAATTGTATTGCTTAGATGTTAAAGGTTTTTAGTCCCATTGTGTTAAATAAATAAAAGGCTGAATTGTGAAGGTATATTTTTCTGGGTTTCGTAAGAAGGATAGCATATCTTAAGAGTTGGTTTTAACGCATATACATTTTGTTTCATTTCCTTTTATTGCAAATATAGTTCAATATGTTTATGGATATTAACTAAATAAAAGAATTCAGATATTTATATTAATTGTATGGTCTAGTAGGTGCATGGTTGATAAGGGTTTCTATTTCTTTGTATTGTGTTTATAACCCTGCCATAAACTTATATATATTATTTGGATAGCACTACTAAGATTTTCATAAATATACTGACAAAATAAATGGCAATGGAGTTTCTCTGTGCTTTGATCACTGCTAATACCTTCATGAAAATATGTGGGGCTGGGGCCAAACCAAAGGGGAGGGCCAAAAAGTTGTAATGTTTGTTGAGAAACACAAATCTTAAAAACTGGAAATGGTCCCTGGGAATTGTGATGTGTAGATAAGCATCCTTTAAGTCTATGGTTGTCATAAATTAACTTTCCTAAACTAGCGTCAAAATTGTACGGATTGTTTCCATTTTGAAGGTAGGTCCAAGATAGGGATGGTAGGTGCCCACTTTCTTTAAGACAATGAAGAAGTTGGAATAGAAACCATGTCCCTGTTGATAAATTGGAACAGGTTGAATAACTCCCATGTCCTCTATTTCTTGAACACATTGAACAAAGGCAGTCACCTTTAAAGGATCTCTTGGAATGTGAGACAGATGAAACCGTTCCCAGAGAGGTCTTGTGCAAAAGTCTAAGTGATAACCCTGGGATTTGATATTGAGAACCCAGGGACCCTAAACTGATCAAGACCAGGCTTTCTGAAACAAATCAATATACCTCCTACAAGAAGATCTTCTGGATGTGTGTGTGGGGGGGGGGGATCCCATCATGCAGATTTCTGATTGGAATTTGATTTTTTAGTCTGGTTTTTTTTTTCTGAGACCAAGAAGATTCTGGTTTCCAGGAAGGTTTGGAGGACTACGATTTTTGGTTGGAGGGGGACTTCTGATCTCTAGGGGAGTGAAAGGAATGAAAATGATTTGTTTGTTTGTACTTCCCCTTAGACTTCCTGAGGTAGAAAAGCTACTTTCCCCCCAGTGACTTGATAATACAATCTAATTTTGAACCAAAATGTATCAGACAGCAGCTTATTCTTAAAAACCATAGGTGCCCAAGAATTAAGCCATAAGGCCCTTTTTAATAAAACAGCAATGGACATATTCTTGACATTATTTTTAATGATGTCAAAAACAACATCACAAATGATATCATTAGCCATCTTAAGGAATTTAATACAGTTGTGAATATCCTCCGAAGATTGATCAGAAACCTGATAAAGAGAATCACCACAGATGGATGCGGCAGCAGCCACACAGGTGTTTGCTACTGCAAGTCTAAGCTGAATATCTGTTTGGTAAAATAATTTCCTAAGTTAGGACTCAGATTTGTGGTCAATTGTATCCCTAAACATAGAAACTATCCTCCATAGAAATAAAAGTTCATCTTGTTAAAGTGTAATTTGTATTGTTTTAAAAGATAGATAATCCCTTTATTACCCATTACCCAGTTTTGCACAACCAACACTGTTATATTAATATACTTTTTACCTCTGTAATTACCTTGTATCTAAGCCTCTTCTGACAGCCCCCTGGTCACATGACTGTGACTATTTAAAATCTATTGAGTTGCATTTAGTACTGTGTTGTGCTAACTCTTAAATAACTCCTCGGGTGTGAGTGCAATGTTATCTATATGGCCTACATGAACTATCAGTCACCTTTTGTGAAAAGCAAATACAAAGCATGTGATTAAGAGGCTGTCAATAGAGCCTTTGAAACAGGCAGAAATGTAGAGATTTAAATGTTATAAAGTATATTAGTCTAACAATGCTGGTTGTGCACAACTGGGGAATGGGTAGTAAAGGCATTATCTATCTTTTTAAACAATAACAATGTTTGTGTAGACTGTCCTTTTAAAAGGACCCCGAAGTTAAAATGAAATGTTCATTATTCAGATACAGTGTGTAAAAACAAAAACAAAAAAACCCCCATCTAGTTTACTTCCATGATCAAAATGTGCATAATCTTTTTAAATGCACACTTTCTCAGGCACCAGCTCAAACTGGGCATGTGCAAGAATTCCCAATATGGTTGTATATGCATTTGTGATTAGCTGATGGCTGTTGCATGATACAGGGGCTGGGAAAATGGAAGTAACTTTGACATTTGTCAGAATAAAATCTACTAGTCATTTGAAATTCAGACAAAGGGCCCGATGACCTAAAGCTCTTCTTTCTGCCAATAAGACATCTTGACAATACTGTGAGGTCGCTCAAATAATTATAGGAAGGCAAATTTTAGCTTGAGGGTTCTGGATGTGGAGGAGAGACACCTGAACTGCAATATAATGCTCAAAAAAGCCCCAAATATTTTGCAACACTTCTCTCTATAACAGGGAGTTTTTGATCATTGGGCCCTACGTATTATTGCATTATCTTTTTACCATGCATTTGTTGGTTATTCAATTCTACTGTATTTAATTGTCCTGTAACATTTTCTATGAAATTGTAGTATACAGCTGAAACATATATTTTCCATTAAAACTTCTTTTAAATATTCTAAGTTTTGAATTTCATATAAAAAAATATAAACAACCTCA